>NW_027257079.1:0-47583 GCF_029215685.1 Pituophis catenifer annectens | reverse complement strand
CCGTGAGGAGCATGAATATGTGTTTCTTCTATAAATCTGAGGTTTGGGTCAAAAGTTTCCTTTTCTGGCTGAATTGAGCCCCACTGCCAATTCTGAGATGCACTTTGGTCTAACTCCTCAGGGAAAGCTCGTACTTGAAAATTGAATCTGTTTTTGTGCTTTTCAGACCGTGAGGAGCATGAATATGTTTTTCTTCTGCAAATCTGAGCTCCGTATCAAAAGTTACGTTTTCTGGCTGAATTGAGCCCTCCTGCCAATTCTGAGGTACACTTTGGTCTAACTCCGCAGGGAAAGCTCGTACTTGAAAATTGAATCTGTTTTTGTGCTTTTCAGACCGTGAGGAGCATGAATATGTTTTTCTTCTGCAAATCTGAGCTCCGTATCAAAAGTTACGTTTTCTGGCTGAATTGAGCCCTCCTGCCAATTCTGAGGTGCACTTTGGTCTGACTCCGCAGGGAAAGCTCGTACTTGAATATTGCAGGCGTTTTTGTGCTTTTCAGACCTTGAGGAGCATGAATATGCATTTCTTCTGCAAATCTGATCTCTGGGTCCAAAGTTACGTTTTCTGGCTGAATTGAGCCCTACTGCCAATTCTGAGGTGCACTTTGTACTAACTCTTCCGGGAAAGCTCGTGCTTGAAAATTGAATCTGTTTTTGTGCTTTTCAGACCGTGAGGAGCATGAATATGTGTTTCTTCTATAAATCTGAGGTTTGGGTCAAAAGTTTCCTTTTCTGGCTGAATTGAGCCCCACTGCCAATTCTGAGATGCACTTTGGTCTAACTCCTCAGGGAAAGCTCGTACTTGAAAATTGAATCTGTTTTTGTGCTTTTCAGACCGTGAGGAGCATGAATATGTTTTTCTTCTGCAAATCTGAGCTCTGTATCAAAAGTTACGTTTTCTGGCTGAATTGAGCCCTCCTGCCAATTCTGAGGTGCACTTTGGTCTAACTCCGCAGGGAAAGCTCGTGCTTGAAAATTGCAGGCGTTTTTGTGCTTTTCAGACCGTGAGGAGCATGAATATGCATTTCTTCTGCAAATCTGATCTCTGGGTCCAAAGTTACGTTTTCTGGCTGAATTGAGCCCTACTGCCAATTCTGAGGTGCAATTTGTACTAACTCTTCCGGGAAAGCTCGTGCTTGAAAATTGAAGGAGTTTTTGTGCTTTTCAGACCGTGAGGAGCATGAATATGTGTTTCTTCTGCAAATCTGAGCTCTGGGTCAAAAGTTTCCTTTTCTGGCTGAATTGAGCCCTACTGCCAATTCTGAGGTGCACTTTGGTCTAACTCCGCAGGGAAAGCTCGTGCTTGAAAATTGCAGGCGTTTTTGTGCTTTTCAGACCGTGAGGAGCATGAATATGCATTTCTTCTGCAAATCTGATCTCTGGGTCCAAAGTTACGTTTTCTGGCTGAATTGAGCCCTACTGCCAATTCTGAGAGGCACTTTGGTCTAACTCCTCAGGGAAAGCTCATACTTGAAAATTGAATCTGTTTTTGTGCTTTTCAGACCGTGAGGAGCATTAATATGTGTTTCTTCTGCAAATCTGAGCTCTGGGTCAAAAGTTTCCTTTTCTGGCTGAATTGAGCCCTACTGCCAATTCTGAGATGCACTTTGGTCTAACTCCTCAGGGAAAGCTCATACTTGAAAATTGAATCTGTTTTTGTGCTTTTCAGACCGTGAGGAGCATGAATATATTTTTCTTCTGCAAATCTGAGCTATGTATCAAAAGTAACGTTTTCTGGCTGAATTGAGCCCTCCTGCCAATTCTGAGGTGCACTTTGGTCTAACTCTGCAGGGAAAGCTCGTGCTTGAAAATTGAATCTGTTTTTGTGCTTTTCAGACCGTGAGGAGCATGAATATGTGTTTCTTCTACAAATCTGAGGTTTGGGTCAAAAGTTTCGTTTTCTGGCTGAATTGAGCCCCACTGCCAATTCTGAGATGCACTTTGGTTTAACTCCACAGGGAAAGCTCGTACTTGAAAATTGAATCTATTTTTGTGCTTTTCAGACCGTGAGGAGCATGAATATGTTTTTCTTCTGCAAATCTGAGCTCTGTATCAAAAGTTACGTTTTCTGGCTGAATTGAGCCCTCCTGCCAATTCTGAGGTGCACTTTGGTCTAACTCCGCAGGGAAAGCTCGTGCTTGAAAATTGCAGGCGTTTTTGTGCTTTTCAGACCGTGAGGAGCATGAATATGCATTTCTTCTGCAAATCTGATCTCTGGGTCCAAAGTTACGTTTTCTGGCTGAATTGAGCCCTACTGCCAATTCTGAGAGGCACTTTGGTCTAACTCCTCAGGGAAAGCTCATACTTGAAAATTGAATCTGTTTTTGTGCTTTTCAGACCGTGAGGAGCATGAATATGTGTTTCTTCTAAGCATGAATATGTGTTTCTTCTACAAATGTGAGCTCTGGGTCCAAAGTTTCGTTTTCTGGCTGAATTGAGCCCTACTGCCAATTCTGAGAGGCACTTTGGTCTAACTCCTCAGGGAAAGCTCATACTTGAAAATTGAATCTGTTTTTGTGCTTTTCAGACCGTGAGGAGCATGAATATGTGTTTCTTCTACAAATCTGAGCTCTGGGTCAAAAGTTTCCTTTTCTGGCTGAAGTGAGCCCTACTGCCAATTCTGAGATGCACTTTGGTCTAACTCCTCAGGGAAAGCTCCTACATGAAAATTGAATCTGTTTTTGTGCTTTTCAGACCGTGAGGAGCATGAATATATTTTTCTTCTGCAAATCTGAGCTCGGTATCAAAAGTTACGTTTTCTGGCTGAATTGAGCCCTCCTGCCAATTCTGAGGTACACTTTGGTCTAACTCCGCAGGGAAAGCTCGTACTTGAAAATTGAATTTGTTTTTGTGCTTTTCAGACCGTGAGGAGCATGAATATGTTTTTCTTCTGCAAATCTGAGCTCTGTATCAAAAGTTACGTTTTCTGGCTGAATTGAGCCCTCCTGCCAATTCTGAGGTGCACTTTGGTCTAACTCCGCAGGGAAAGCTCGTGCTTGAAAATTGAATCTGTTTTTGTGCTTTTCAGACCGTGAGGAGCATGAATATATTTTTCTTCTGCAAATCTGAGCTATGTATCAAAAGTAACGTTTTCTGGCTGAATTGAGCCCTCCTGCCAATTCTGAGGTGCACTTTGGTCTAACTCTGCAGGGAAAGCTCGTTGCTTGAAAATTGTAGGCGTTTTTGTGCTTTTCAGACGGTGAGGAGCATGAATATGCGTTTCTTCTGCAAATCTGATCTCTGGGTCCAAAGTTACGTTTTCTGGCTGAATTGAGCCCTACTGCCAATTCTGAGGTGCACTTTGTACTAGCTCTTCCGGGAAAGCTCGTGCTTGAAAATTGAATCTGTTTTTGTGCTTTTCAGACCGTGAGGAGCATGAATATGTGTTTCTTCTACAAATCTGAGCTTTGGGTCCAAAGTTTCCTTTTCTGGCTGAATTGAGCCCCACTGCCAATTCTGAGAAGCACTTTGGTCTAACTCCTCAGGGAAAGCTCGTACTTGAAAATTGAATCTGTTTTTGTGCTTTTCAGACCGTGAGGAGCATGAATATGTTTTTCTTCTGCAAATCTGAGCTCTGTATCAAAAGTTACGTTTTCTGGCTGAATTGAGCCCTCCTGCCAATTCTGAGGTGCACTTTGGTCTAACTCCGCAGGGAAAGCTCGTGCTTGAAAATTGCAGGCGTTTTTGTGCTTTTCAGACCGTGAGGAGCATGAATATGCATTTCTTCTGCAAATCTGATCTCTGGGTCCAAAGTTACGTTTTCTGGCTGAATTGAGCCCTACTGCCAATTCTGAGAGGCACTTTGGTCTAACTCCTCAGGGAAAGCTCATACTTGAAAATTGAATCTGTTTTTGTGCTTTTCAGACCGTGAGGAGCATGAATATGTATTTCTTCTAAGCATGAATATGTGTTTCTTCTACAAATGTGAGCTCTGGGTCCAAAGTTTCGTTTTCTGGCTGAATTGAGCCCTACTGCCAATTCTGAGAGGCACTTTGGTCTAACTCCTCAGGGAAAGCTCATACTTGAAAATTGAATCTGTTTTTGTGCTTTTCAGACCGTGAGGAGCATGAATATGTGTTTCTTCTACAAATCTGAGCTCTGGGTCAAAAGTTTCCTTTTCTGGCTGAAGTGAGCCCTACTGCCAATTCTGAGATGCACTTTGGTCTAACTCCTCAGGGAAAGCTCCTACATGAAAATTGAATCTGTTTTTGTGCTTTTCAGACCGTGAGGAGCATGAATATATTTTTCTTCTGCAAATCTGAGCTCTGTATCAAAAGTTACGTTTTCTGGCTGAATTGAGCCCTCCTGCCAATTCTGAGGTACACTTTGGTCTAACTCCGCAGGGAAAGCTCGTACTTGAAAATTGAATTTGTTTTTGTGCTTTTCAGACCGTGAGGAGCATGAATATGTTTTTCTTCTGCAAATCTGAGCTCTGTATCAAAAGTTACGTTTTCTGGCTGAATTGAGCCCTCCTGCCAATTCTGAGGTGCACTTTGGTCTAACTCCGCAGGGAAAGCTCGTGCTTGAAAATTGCAGGCGTTTTTGTGCTTTTCAGACCGTGAGGAGCATGAATATGCATTTCTTCTGCAAATCTGATCTCTGGGTCCAAATTACGTTTTCTGGCTGAATTGAGCCCTACTGCCAATTCTGAGGTGCACTTTGTACTAACTCTTCCGGGAAAGCTCGTACTTGAAAATTGAAGGAGTTTTTGTGCTTTTCAGACCGTGAGGAGCATGAATATGTGTTTCTTCTGCAAATATGAGCTCTGGGTCAAAAGTTTCTTTTTCTGGCTGAATTGAGCCCTACTGCCAATTCTGAGATGCACTTTGGTCTAACTCCTCAGGGAAAGCTCGTACATGAAAATTGAATCTGTTTTTGTGCTTTTCAGACCGTGAGGAGCATGAATATGTGTTTCTTCTGCAAATCTGAGCTCTGTATCAAAAGTTACGTTTACTGGCTGAATTGAGCCCTACTGCCAATTCTGAGATGCACTTTGGTCTAACTCCGCAGGGAAAGCTCGTGCTTGAAAATTGAATCTGTTTTTGTGCTTTTCAGACCGTGAGGAGCATGAATATGCGTTTCTTCTGCAAATCTGATCTCTGGGTCCAAAGTTACGTTTTCTGGCTGAATTGAGCCCTACTGCCAATTCTGAGGTGCACTTTGTACTAGCTCTTCCGGGAAAGCTCGTGCTTGAAAATTGAATCTGTTTTTGTGCTTTTCAGACCGTGAGGAGCATGAATATGTGTTTCTTCTACAAATCTGAGCTTTGGGTCCAAAGTTTCCTTTTCTGGCTGAATTGAGCCCCACTGCCAATTCTGAGATGCACTTTGGTCTAACTCCTCAGGGAAAGCTCGTACTTGAAAATTGAATCTGTTTTTGTGCTTTTCAGACCGTGAGGAGCATGAATATGTTTTTCTTCTGCAAATCTGAGCTCTGTATCAAAAGTTACGTTTTCTGGCTGAATTGAGCCCTACTGCCAATTCTGAGAGGCACTTTGGTCTAACTCCTCAGGGAAAGCTCATACTTGAAAATTGAATCTGTTTTTTGTGCTTTTCAGACCGTGAGGAGCATGAATATGTGTTTCTTCTAAGCATGAATATGTGTTTCTTCTACAAATGTGAGCTCTGGGTCCAAAAGTTTCGTTTTCTGGCTGAATTGAGCCCTACTGCCAATTCTGAGAGGCACTTTGGTCTAACTCCTCAGGGAAAGCTCATACTTGAAAATTGAATCTGTTTTTGTGCTTTTCAGACCGTGAGGAGCATGAATATGTGTTTCTTCTACAAATCTGAGCTCTGGGTCAAAAGTTTGCTTTTCTGGCTGAAGTGAGCCCTACTGCCAATTCTGAGATGCACTTTGGTCTAACTCCTCAGGGAAAGCTCCTACATGAAAATTGAATCTGTTTTTGTGCTTTTCAGACCGTGAGGAGCATGAATATATTTTTCTTCTGCAAATCTGAGCTCTGTATCAAAAGTTACGTTTTCTGGCTGAATTGAGCCCTCCTGCCAATTCTGAGGTGCACTTTGGTCTAACTCCGCAGGGAAAGCTCGTACTTGAAAATTGAATTTTGTTTTTGTGCTTTTCAGACCGTGAGGAGCATGAATATGTTTTTCTTCTGCAAATCTGAGCTCTGTATCAAAAGTTACGTTTTCTGGCTGAATTGAGCCCTCCTGCCAATTCTGAGGTGCACTTTGGTCTAACTCCGCAGGGAAAGCTCGTGCTTGAAAATTTTAGGCGTTTTTGTGCTTTTCAGACCGTGAGGAGCATGAATATGCATTTCTTCTGCAAATCTGATCTCTGGGTCCAAAGTTACGTTTTCTGGCTGAATTGAGCCCTACTGCCAATTCTGAGAGGCACTTTGGTCTAACTCCTCAGGGAAAGCTCATACTTGAAAATTGAATCTGTTTTTGTGCTTTTCAGACCGTGAGGAGCATGAATATGTGTTTCTTCTAAGCATGAATATGTGTTTCTTCTACAAATGTGAGCTCTGGGTCCAAAGTTTCGTTTTCTGGCTGAATTGAGCCCTACTGCCAATTCTGAGAGGCACTTTGGTCTAACTCCTCAGGGAAAGCTCATACTTGAAAATTGAATCTGTTTTTGTGCTTTTCAGACCGTGAGGAGCATGAATATATTTTTCTTCTGCAAATCTGAGCTCTGTATCAAAAGTTACGTTTTCTGGCTGAATTGAGCCCTCCTGCCAATTCTGAGGTACACTTTGGTCTAACTCCGCAGGGAAAGCTCGTACTTGAAAATTGAATTTGTTTTTGTGCTTTTCAGACCGTGAGGAGCATGAATATGTTTTTCTTCTGCAAATCTGAGCTCTGTATCAAAAGTTACGTTTTCTGGCTGAATTGAGCCCTCCTGCCAATTCTGAGGTGCACTTTGGTCTAACTCCGCAGGGAAAGCTCGTGCTTGAAAATTGCAGGCGTTTTTGTGCTTTTCAGACCGTGAGGAGCATGAATATGCATTTCTTCTGCAAATCTGATCTCTGGGTCCAAATTACGTTTTCTGGCTGAATTGAGCCCTACTGAAAAATTCTGAGGTGCACTTTGTACTAACTCTTCCGGGAAAGCTCGTACTTGAAAATTGAAGGAGTTTTTGTGCTTTTCAGACCGTGAGGAGCATGAATATGTGTTTCTTCTGCAAATCTGAGCTCTGGGTCAAAAGTTTCTTTTTCTGGCTGAATTGAGCCCTACTGCCAATTCTGAGATGCACTTTGGTCTAACTCCTCAGGGAAAGCTCGTACATGAAAATTGAATCTGTTTTTGTGCTATTCAGACCGTGAGGAGCATGAATATGTGTTTCTTCTGCAAATCTGAGCTCTGTATCAAAAGTTACGTTTTCTGGCTGAATTGAGCCCTCCTGCCAATTCTGAGGTTCACTTTGGTCTAACTCCGCAGGGAAAGCTCGTGCTTGAAAATTGCAGGCGTTTTTGTGCTTTTCAGACCGTGAGGAGCATGAATATGCATTTCTTCTGCAAATCTGATCTCTGGGTCCAAAGTTACGTTTTCTGGCTGAATTGAGCCCTACTGCCAATTCTGAGAGGCACTTTGGTCTAACTCCTCAGGGAAAGCTCATACTTGAAAATTGAATCTGTTTTTGTGCTTTTCAGACCGTGAGGAGCATGAATATGTGTTTCTTCTAAGCATGAATATGTGTTTCTTCTACAAATGTGAGCTCTGGGTCCAAAGTTTCGTTTTCTGGCTGAATTGAGCCCTACTGCCAATTCTGAGAGGCACTTTGGTCTAACTCCTCAGGGAAAGCTCATACTTGAAAATTGAATCTGTTTTTGTGCTTTTCAGACCGTGAGGAGCATGAATATGTGTTTCTTCTACAAATCTGAGCTCTGGGTCAAAAGTTTGCTTTTCTGGCTGAAGTGAGCCCTACTGCCAATTCTGAGATGCACTTTGGTCTAACTCCTCAGGGAAAGCTCCTACATGAAAATTGAATCTGTTTTTGTGCTTTTCAGACCGTGAGGAGCATGAATATATTTTTCTTCTGCAAATCTGAGCTCTGTATCAAAAGTTACGTTTTCTGGCTGAATTGAGCCCTCCTGCCAATTCTGAGGTACACTTTGGTCTAACTCCGCAGGGAAAGCTCGTACTTGAAAATTGAATTTGTTTTTGTGCTTTTCAGACCGTGAGGAGCATGAATATGTTTTTCTTCTGCAAATCTGAGCTCTGTATCAAAAGTTACGTTTTCTGGCTGAATTGAGCCCTCCTGCCAATTCTGAGGTGCACTTTGGTCTAACTCCGCAGGGAAAGCTCGTGCTTGAAAATTGCAGGCGTTTTTGTGCTTTTCAGACCGTGAGGAGCATGAATATGCATTTCTTCTGCAAATCTGATCTCTGGGTCCAAATTACGTTTTCTGGCTGAATTGAGCCCTACTGCCAATTCTGAGGTGCACTTTGTACTAACTCTTCCGGGAAAGCTCGTACTTGAAAATTGAAGGAGTTTTTGTGCTTTTCAGACCGTGAGGAGCATGAATATGTGTTTCTTCTGCAAATCTGAGCTCTGGGTCAAAAGTTTCTTTTTCTGGCTGAATTGAGCCCTACTGCCAATTCTGAGATGCACTTTGGTCTAACTCCTCAGGGAAAGCTCGTACATGAAAATTGAATCTGTTTTTGTGCTTTTCAGACCGTGAGGAGCATGAATATGTGTTTCTTCTGCAAATCTGAGCTCTGGGTCAAAAGTTTCCTTTTCTGACTGAATTGAGCCCTACTGCCAATTCTGAGATGCACTTTGGTCTAACTCCTCAGGGAAAGCTCATACTTGAAAATTGAATCTGTTTTTGTGCTTTTCAGACCGTGAGGAGCATGAATATGTGTTTCTTCTGCAAATCTGAGCTCTGGGTCAAAAGTTTCCTTTTCTGGCTGAATTGAGCCCTCCTGCCAATTCTGAGGTGCACTTTGGTCTAACTCCGCAGGGAAAGCTCGTGCTTGAAAATTGCAGGCGTTTTTGTGCTTTTCAGACCGTGAGGAGCCTGAATATGCATTTCTTCTGCAAATCTGATCTCTGGGTCCAAAGTTACGTTTTCTGGCTGAATTGAGCCCTACTGCCAATTCTGAGGTGCACTTTGTACTAGCTCTTCCGGGAAAGCTCGTGCTTGAAAATTGAATCTGTTTTTGTGCTTTTCAGACCGTGAGGAGCATGAATATATGTTTCTTCTACAAATCTGAGCTTTGGGTCAAAGTTTCCTTTTCTGGCTGAATTGAGCCCCACTGCCAATTCTGAGATGCACTTTGGTCTAACTCCTCAGGAAAGCTCGTACTTGAAAATTGAATCTGTTTTTGTGCTTTTCAGACCGTGAGGAGCATGAATATGTTTTTCTTCTGCAAATCTGAGCTCTGTATCAAAAGTTACGTTTTCTGGCTGAATTGAGCCCTCCTGCCAATTCTGAGGTGCACTTTGGTCTAACTCCGCAGGGAAAGCTCGTGCTTGAAAATTTTAGGCGTTTTTGTGCTTTTCAGACCGTGAGGAGCATGAATATGCATTTCTTCTGCAAATCTGATCTCTGGGTCCAAAGTTACGTTTTCTGGCTGAATTGAGCCCTACTGCCAATTCTGAGAGGCACTTTGGTCTAACTCCTCAGGGAAAGCTCATACTTGAAAATTGAATCTGTTTTTGTGCTTTTCAGACCGTGAGGAGCATGAATATGTGTTTCTTCTAAGCATGAATATGTGTTTCTTCTACAAATGTGAGCTCTGGGTCCAAAGTTTCGTTTTCTGGCTGAATTGAGCCCTACTGCCAATTCTGAGAGGCACTTTGGTCTAACTCCTCAGGGAAAGCTCATACTTGAAAATTGAATCTGTTTTTGTGCTTTTCAGACCGTGAGGAGCATGAATATGTGTTTCTTCTACAAATCTGAGCTCTGGGTCAAAAGTTTCCTTTTCTGGCTGAAGTGAGCCCTACTGCCAATTCTGAGATGCACTTTGGTCTAACTCCTCAGGGAAAGCTCCTACATGAAAATTGAATCTGTTTTTGTGCTTTTCAGACCGTGAGGAGCATGAATATATTTTTCTTCTGCAAATCTGAGCTCTGTATCAAAAGTTACGTTTTCTGGCTGAATTGAGCCCTCCTGCCAATTCTGAGGTACACTTTGGTCTAACTCCGCAGGGAAAGCTCGTACTTGAAAATTGAATTTGTTTTTGTGCTTTTCAGACCGTGAGGAGCATGAATATGTTTTTCTTCTGCAAATCTGAGCTCTGTATCAAAAGTTACGTTTTCTGGCTGAATTGAGCCCTCCTGCCAATTCTGAGGTGCACTTTGGTCTAACTCCGCAGGGAAAGCTCGTGCTTGAAAATTGCAGGCGTTTTTGTGCTTTTCAGACCGTGAGGAGCATGAATATGCATTTCTTCTGCAAATCTGATCTCTGGGTCCAAATTACGTTTTCTGGCTGAATTGAGCCCTACTGAAAAATTCTGAGGTGCACTTTGTACTAACTCTTCCGGGAAAGCTCGTACTTGAAAATTGAAGGAGTTTTTGTGCTTTTCAGACCGTGAGGAGCATGAATATGTGTTTCTTCTGCAAATCTGAGCTCTGGGTCAAAAGTTTCTTTTCTGGCTGAATTGAGCCCTACTGCCAATTCTGAGATGCACTTTGGTCTAACTCCTCAGGGAAAGCTCGTACATGAAAATTGAATCTGTTTTTGTGCTTTTCAGACCGTGAGGAGCATGAATATGTGTTTCTTCTGCAAATCTGAGCTCTGGGTCAAAAGTTTCCTTTTCTGACTGAATTGAGCCCTACTGCCAATTCTGAGATGCACTTTGGTCTAAGTCCTCAGGGAAAGCTCATACTTGAAAATTGAATCTGTTTTTGTGCTTTTCAGACCGTGAGGAGCATGAATATGTGTTTCTTCTGCAAATCTGAGCTCTGGGTCAAAAGTTTCCTTTTCTGGCTGAATTGAGCCCTCCTGCCAATTCTGAGGTGCACTTTGGTCTAACTCCGCAGGGAAAGCTCGTGCTTGAAAATTGCAGGCGTTTTTGTGCTTTTCAGACCGTGAGGAGCCTGAATATGCATTTCTTCTGCAAATCTGATCTCTGGGTCCAAAGTTACGTTTTCTGGCTGAATTGAGCCCTACTGCCAATTCTGAGAGGCACTTTGGTCTAACTCCTCAGGGAAAGCTCATACTTGAAAATTGAATCTGTTTTTGTGCTTTTCAGACCGTGAGGAGCATGAATATGTGTTTCTTCTAAGCATGAATATGTGTTTCTTCTACAAATGTGAGCTCTGGGTCCAAAGTTTCGTTTTCTGGCTGAATTGAGCCCTACTGCCAATTCTGAGAGGCACTTTGGTCTAACTCCTCAGGAAAGCTCATACTTGAAAATTGAATCTGTTTTTGTGCTTTTCAGACCGTGAGGAGCATGAATATGTTTTTCTTCTGCAAATCTGAGCTCTGTATCAAAAGTTACGTTTTCTGGCTGAATTGAGCCCTCCTGCCAATTCTGAGGTGCACTTTGGTCTAACTCCGCAGGGAAAGCTCGTGCTTGAAAATTGCAGGCGTTTTTGTGCTTTTCAGACCGTGAGGAGCATGAATATGCATTTCTTCTGCAAATCTGATCTCTGGGTCCAAAGTTACGTTTTCTGGCTGAATTGAGCCCTACTGCCAATTCTGAGGTGCACTTTGTACTAACTCTTCCGGGAAAGCTCGTGCTTGAAAATTGAATCTGTTTTTGTGCTTTTCAGACCGTGAGGAGCATGAATATGTGTTTCTTCTAAGCATGAATATGTGTTTCTTCTACAAATGTGAGCTCTGGGTCCAAAGTTTCGTTTTCTGGCTGAATTGAGCCCTACTGCCAATTCTGAGAGGCACTTTGGTCTAACTCCTCAGGGAAAGCTCATACTTGAAAATTGAATCTGTTTTTGTGCTTTTCAGACCGTGAGGACCATGAATATGTGTTTCTTCTACAAATCTGAGCTCTGGGTCAAAAGTTTCCTTTTCTGGCTGAAGTGAGCCCTACTGCCAATTCTGAGATGCACTTTGGTCTAACTCCTCAGGGAAAGCTCCTACATGAAAATTGAATCTGTTTTTGTGCTTTTCAGACCGTGAGGAGCATGAATATATTTTTCTTCTGCAAATCTGAGCTCTGTATCAAAAGTTACGTTTTCTGGCTGAATTGAGCCCTCCTGCCAATTCTGAGGTACACTTTGGTCTAACTCCGCAGGGAAAGCTCGTACTTGAAAATTGAATTTGTTTTTGTGCTTTTCAGACCGTGAGGAGCATAAATATGTTTTTCTTCTGCAAATCTGAGCTCTGTATCAAAAGTTACGTTTTCTGGCTGAATTGAGCCCTCCTGCCAATTCTGAGGTGCACTTTGGTCTAACTCCGCAGGGAAAGCTCGTGCTTGAAAATTGCAGGCGTTTTTGTGCTTTTCAGACCGTGAGGAGCATGAATATGCATTTCTTCTGCAAATCTGATCTCTGGGTCCAAAGTTACGTTTTCTGGCTGAATTGAGCCCTACTGCCAATTCTGAGGTGCACTTTGTACTAACTCTTCCGGGAAAGCTCGTGCTTGAAAATTGAATCTGTTTTTGTGCTTTTCAGACCGTGAGGAGCATGAATATGTGTTTCTTCTAAGCATGAATATGTGTTTCTTCTACAAATGTGAGCTCTGGGTCCAAAGTTTCGTTTTCTGGCTGAATTGAGCCCTACTGCCAATTCTGAGAGGCACTTTGGTCTAACTCCTCAGGGAAAGCTCATACTTGAAAATTGAATCTGTTTTTGTGCTTTTCAGACCGTGAGGAGCATGAATATGTGTTTCTTCTACAAATCTGAGCTCTGGGTCAAAAGTTTCCTTTTCTGGCTGAAGTGAGCCCTACTGCCAATTCTGAGAGGCACTTTGGTCTAACTCCTCAGGGAAAGCTCCTACATGAAAATTGAATCTGTTTTTGTGCTTTTCAGACCGTGAGGAGCATGAATATATTTTTCTTCTGCAAATCTGAGCTCTGTATCAAAAGTTACGTTTTCTGGCTGAATTGAGCCCTCCTTCCAATTCTGAGGTACACTTTGGTCTAACTCCGCAGGGAAAGCTCGTACTTGAAAATTGAATTTGTTTTTGTGCTTTTCAGACCGTGAGGAGCATGAATATGTTTTTCTTCTGCAAATCTGAGCTCTGTATCAAAAGTTACGTTTCTGGCTGAATTGAGCCCTCCTGCCAATTCTGAGGTGCACTTTGGTCTAACTCCGCAGGGAAAGCTCGTGCTTGAAAATTGCAGGCGTTTTTGTGCTTTTCAGACCGTGAGGAGCATGAATATGCATTTCTTCTGCAAATCTGATCTCTGGGTCCAAATTACGTTTTCTGGCTGAATTGAGCCCTACTGCCAATTCTGAGGTGCACTTTGTACTAACTCTTCCGGGAAAGCTCGTACTTGAAAATTGAAGGAGTTTTTGTGCTTTTCAGACCGTGAGGAGCATGAATATGTGTTTCTTCTGCAAATCTGAGCTCTGGGTCAAAAGTTTCTTTTTCTGGCTGAATTGAGCCCTACTGCCAATTCTGAGATGCACTTTGGTCTAACTCCTCAGGGAAAGCTCGTACATGAAAATTGAATCTGTTTTTGTGCTTTTCAGACCGTGAGGAGCATGAATATGTGTTTCTTCTGCAAATCTGAGCTCTGGGTCAAAAGTTTCCTTTTCTGACTGAATTGAGCCCTACTGCCAATTCTGAGATGCACTTTGGTCTAACTCCTCAGGGAAAGCTCATACTTGAAAATTGAATCTGTTTTTGTGCTTTTCAGACCGTGAGGAGCATGAATATGTGTTTCTTCTGCAAATCTGAGCTCTGGGTCAAAAGTTTCCTTTTCTGGCTGAATTGAGCCCTCCTGCCAATTCTGAGGTGCACTTTGGTCTAACTCCGCAGGGAAAGCTCGTGCTTGAAAATTGCAGGCGTTTTTGTGCTTTTCAGACCGTGAGGAGCATGAATATGCATTTCTTCTGCAAATCTGATCTCTGGGTCCAAAGTTACGTTTTCTGGCTGAATTGAGCCCTACTGCCAATTCTGAGAGGCACTTTGGTCTAACTCCTCAGGGAAAGCTCATACTTGAAAATTGAATCTGTTTTTGTGCTTTTCAGACCGTGAGGAGCATGAATATGTGTTTCTTCTAAGCATGAATATGAGTTTCTTCTACAAATGTGAGCTCTGGGTCCAACGTTTCGTTTTCTGGCTGAATTGAGCCCTACTGCCAATTCTGAGAGGCACTTTGGTCTAACTCCTCAGGGAAAGCTCATACTTGAAAATTGAATCTGTTTTTGTGCTTTTCAGACCGTGAGGAGCATGAATATGTTTTTCTTCTGCAAATCTGAGCTCTGTATCAAAAGTTACGTTTTCTGGCTGAATTGAGCCCTCCTGCCAATTCTGAGGTGCACTTTGGTCTAACTCCGCAGGGAAAGCTCGTGCTTGAAAATTGCAGGCGTTTTTGTGCTTTTCAGACCGTGAGGAGCATGAATATGCATTTCTTCTGCAAATCTGATCTCTGGGTCCAAAGTTACGTTTTCTGGCTGAATTGAGCCCTACTGCCAATTCTGAGGTGCACTTTGTACTAACTCTTCCGGGAAAGCTCGTGCTTGAAAATTGAATCTGTTTTTGTGCTTTTCAGACCGTGAGGAGCATGAATATGTGTTTCTTCTGCAAATCTGAGGTTTGGGTCAAAAGTTTCCTTTTCTGGCTGAATTGAGCCCCACTGCCAATTCTGAGATGCACTTTGGTCTAACTCCTCAGGGAAAGCTCGTACTTGAAAATTGAATCTGTTTTTGTGCTTTTCAGACCGTGAGGAGCATGAATATGTTTTTCTTCTGCAAATCTGAGCTCTGTATCAAAAGTCACGTTTTCTGGCTGAATTGAGCCCTCCTGCCAATTCTGAGGTGCACTTTGGTCTAACTCCGCAGGGAAAGCTCGTGCTTGAAAATTGCAGGCGTTTTTGTGCTTTTCAGACCGTGAGGAGCATGAATATGCATTTCTTCTGCAAATCTGATCTCTGGGTCCAAAGTTACGTTTTCTGGCTGAATTGAGCCCTACTGCCAATTCTGAGGTGCAATTTGTACTAACTCTTCCGGGAAAGCTCGTGCTTGAAAATTGAAGGAGTTTTTGTGCTTTTCAGACCGTGAGGAGCATGAATATGTGTTTCTTCTGCAAATCTGAGCTCTGGGTCAAAAGTTTCCTTTTCTGGCTGAATTGAGCCCTACTGCCAATTCTGAGATGCACTTTGGTCTAACTCCTCAGGGAAAGCTCGTACATGAAAATTGAATCTGTTTTTGTGCTTTTCAGACCGTGAGGAGCATGAATATGTGTTTCTTCTGCAAATCTGAGCTCTGGGTCAAAAGTTTCCTTTTCTGACTGAATTGAGCCCTACTGCCAATTCTGAGATGCACTTTGGTCTAACTCCTCAGGAAAAGCTCATACTTGAAAATTGAATCTGTTTTTGTGCTTTTCAGACCGTGAGGAGCATGAATATATTTTTCTTCTGCAAATCTGAGCTATGTATCAAAAGTAACGTTTTCTGGCTGAATTGAGCCCTCCTGCCAATTCTGAGGTGCACTTTGGTCTAACTCTGCAGGGAAAGCTCGTGCTTGAAAATTGTAGGCGTTTTTGTGCTTTTCAGACCGTGAGGACCATGAATATGCGTTTCTTCTGCAAATCTGATCTCTGGGTCCAAAGTTCCGTTTTCTGGCTGAATTGAGCCCTACTGCCAATTCTGAGGTGCACTTTGTACTAGCTCTTCCGGGAAAGCTCGTGCTTGAAAATTGAATCTGTTTTTGTGCTTTTCAGACCGTGAGGAGCATGAATATGTGTTTTTTCTACAAATCTGAGCTTTGGGTCAAAAGTTTCCTTTTCTGGCTGAATTGAGCCCCACTGCCAATTCTGAGATGCACTTTGGTCTAACTCCTCAGGGAAAGCTCGTACTTGAAAATTGAATCTGTTTTTGTGCTTTTCAGACCGTGAGGAGCATGAATATGTGTTTCTTCTACAAATCTGAGGTTTGGGTCCAAAGTTTCGTTTTCTGGCTGAATTGAGCCCCACTGCCAATTCTGAGATGCACTTTGATCTAACTCCTCAGGGAAAGCTCGTACTTGAAAATTGAATCTGTTTTTGTGCTTTCAGACCGTGAGGAGCATGAATATGTTTTTCTTCTGCAAATCTGAGCTCTGTATCAAAAGTTACGTTTTCTGGCTGAATTGAGCCCTCCTGCCAATTCTGAGGTGCACTTTGGTCTAACTCCGCAGGGAAAGCTCGTGCTTGAAAATTGCAGGCGTTTTTGTGCTTTTCAGACCGTGAGGAGCATGAATATGCATTTCTTCTGCAAATCTGATCTCTGGGTCCAAAGTTACGTTTTCTGGCTGAATTGAGCCCTACTGCCAATTCTGAGAGGCACTTTGGTCTAACTCCTCAGGGAAAGCTCATACTTGAAAATTGAATCTGTTTTTGTGCTTTTCAGACCGTGAGGAGCATGAATATGTGTTTCTTCTAAGCATGAATATGTGTTTCTTCTACAAATGTGAGCTCTGGGTCCAAAGTTTCGTTTTCTGGCTGAATTGAGCCCTACTGCCAATTCTGAGAGGCACTTTGGTCTAACTCCTCAGGGAAAGCTCATACTTGAAAATTGAATCTGTTTTTGTGCTTTTCAGACCGTGAGGAGCATGAATATGTGTTTCTTCTACAAATCTGAGCTCTGGGTCAAAAGTTTCCTTTTCTGGCTGAAGTGAGCCCTACTGCCAATTCTGAGATGCACTTTGGTCTAACTCCTCAGGGAAAGCTCCTACATGAAAATTGAATCTGTTTTTGTGCTTTTCAGACCGTGAGGAGCATGAATATATTTTTCTTCTGCAAATCTGAGCTCTGTATCAAAAGTTACGTTTTCTGGCTGAATTGAGCCCTCCTGCCAATTCTGAGGTACACTTTGGTCTAACTCCGCAGGGAAAGCTCGTACTTGAAAATTGAATTTGTTTTTGTGCTTTTCAGACCATGAGGAGCATGAATATGTTTTTCTTCTGCAAATCTGAGCTCTGTATCAAAGTTACGTTTTCTGGCTGAATTGAGCCCTCCTGCCAATTCTGAGGTGCACTTTGGTCTAACTCCGCAGGGAAAGCTCGTGCTTGAAAATTGCAGGCGTTTTTGTGCTTTTCAGACCGTGAGGAGCATGAATATGCATTTCTTCTGCAAATCTGATCTCTGGGTCCAAATTACGTTTTCTGGCTGAATTGAGCCCTACTGCCAATTCTGAGGTGCACTTTGTACTAACTCTTCCGGGAAAGCTCGTACTTGAAAATTGAAGGAGTTTTTGTGCTTTTCAGACCGTGAGGAGCATGAATATGTGTTTCTTCTGCAAATCTGAGCTCTGGGTCAAAAGTTTCTTTTTCTGGCTGAATTGAGCCCTACTGCCAATTCTGAGATGCACTTTGGTCTAACTCCTCAGGGAAAGCTCGTACATGAAAATTGAATCTGTTTTTGTGCTTTTCAGACCGTGAGGAGCATGAATATGTGTTTCTTCTGCAAATCTGAGCTCTGGGTCAAAAGTTTCCTTTTCTGACTGAATTGAGCCCTACTGCCAATTCTGAGATGCACTTTGGTCTAACTCCTCAGGGAAAGCTCATACTTGAAAATTGAATCTGTTTTTGTGCTTTCAGACCGTGAGGAGCATGAATATGTGTTTCTTCTGCAAATCTGAGCTCTGGGTCAAAAGTTTCCTTTTCTGGCTGAATTGAGCCCTCCTGCCAATTCTGAGGTGCACTTTGGTCTAACTCCGCAGGGAAAGCTCGTGCTTGAAAATTGCAGGCGTTTTTGTGCTTTTCAGACCGTGAGGAGCATGAATATGCATTTCTTCTGCAAATCTGATCTCTGGGTCCAAAGTTACGTTTTCTGGCTGAATTGAGCCCTACTGCCAATTCTGAGAGGCACTTTGGTCTAACTCCTCAGGGAAAGCTCATACTTGAAAATTGAATCTGTTTTTTGTGCTTTTCAGACCGTGAGGAGCATGAATATGTGTTTCTTCTATGCATGAATATGTGTTTCTTCTACAAATGTGAGCTCTGGGTCCAAAGTTTCGTTTTCTGGCTCAATTGAGCCCTACTGCCAATTCTGAGAGGCACTTTGGTCTAACTCCTCAGGGAAAGCTCATACTTGAAAATTGAATCTGTTTTTGTGCTTTTCAGACCGTGAGGAGCATGAATATGTTTTTCTTCTGCAAATCTGAGCTCTGTATCAAAAGTTACGTTTTCTGGCTGAATTGAGCCCTCCTGCCAATTCTGAGGTGCACTTTGGTCTAACTCCGCAGGGAAAGCTCGTGCTTGAAAATTGTAGGCGTTTTTGTGCTTTTCAGACCGTGAGGAGCATGAATATGCATTTCTTCTGCAAATCTGATCTCTGGGTCCAAAGTTACGTTTTCTGGCTGAATTGAGCCCTACTGCCAATTCTGAGGTGCACTTTGTACTAACTCTTCCGGGAAAGCTCGTGCTTGAAAATTGAAGGAGTTTTTGTGCTTTTCAGACCGTGAGGAGCATGAATATGTGTTTCTTCTGCAAATCTGAGCTCTGGGTCAAAAGTTTCCTTTTCTGGCTGAATTGAGCCCTACTGCCAATTCTGAGATGCACTTTGGTCTAACTCCTCAGGGAAAGCTCGTACATGAAAATTGAATCTGTTTTTGTGCTTTTCAGACCGTGAGGAGCATGAATATGTGTTTCTTCTGCAAATCTGAGCTCTGGGTCAAAAGTTTCCTTTTCTGGCTGAATTGAGCCCTACTGCCAATTCTGAGATGCACTTTGGTCTAACTCCTCAGGGAAAGCTCATACTTGAAAATTGAATCTGTTTTTGTGCTTTTCAGACCGTGAGGAGCATGAATATATTTTTCTTCTGCAAATCTGAGCTATGTATCAAAAGTAACGTTTTCTGGCTGAATTGAGCCCTCCTGCCAATTCTGAGGTGCACTTTGGTCTAACTCCGCAGGGAAAGCTCGTGCTTGAAAATTGCAGGCATTTTTGTGCTTTTCAGACCGTGAGGAGCATGAATATGCATTTCTTCTGCAAATCTGATCTCTGGGTCCAAAGTTACGTTTTCTGGCTGAATTGAGCCCTACTGCCAATTCTGAGGTGCACTTTGTACTAACTCTTCCGGGAAAGCTCGTGCTTGAAAATTGAATCTGTTTTTGTGCTTTTCAGACCGTGAGGAGCATGAATATGTGTTTCTTCTAAGCATGAATATGTGTTTCTTCTACAAATGTGAGCTCTGGGTCCAAAGTTTCGTTTTCTGGCTGAATTGAGCCCTACTGCCAATTCTGAGAGGCACTTTGGTCTAACTCCTCAGGGAAAGCTCATACTTGAAAATTGAATCTGTTTTTGTGCTTTTCAGACCGTGAGGAGCATGAATATGTGTTTCTTCTACAAATCTGAGCTCTGGGTCAAAAGTTTCCTTTTCTGGCTGAATTGAGCCCTACTGCCAATTCTGAGATGCACTTTGGTCTAACTCCTCAGGGAAAGCTCCTACATGAAAATTGAATCTGTTTTTGTGCTTTTCAGACCGTGAGGAGCATGAATATATTTTTCTTCTGCAAATCTGAGCTCTGTATCAAAAGTTACTCTGGCTGAATTGAGCCCTCCTGCCAATTCTGAGGTACACTTTGTTCTAACTCCGCAGGGAAAGCTCGTACTTGAAAATTGAATCTGTTTTTGTGCTTTTCAGACCGTGAGGAGCATGAATATGTTTTTCTTCTGCAAATCTGAGCTCTGTATCAAAAGTTACGTTTTCTGGCTGAATTGAGCCCTCCTGCCAATTCTGAGGTGCACTTTGGTCTAACTCCGCAGGGAAAGCTCGTGCTTGAAAATTGCAGGCGTTTTTGTGCTTTTCAGACCGTGAGGAGCATGAATATGCATTTCTTCTGCAAATCTGATATCTGGGTCCAAAGTTACGTTTTCTGGCTGAATTGAGCCCTACTGCCAATTCTGAGGTGCACTTTGTACTAACTCTTCCGGGAAAGCTCGTGCTTGAAAATTGAAGGAGTTTTTGTGCTTTTCAGACCGTGAGGAGCATGAATATGTGTTTCTTCTGCAAATCTGAGCTCTGGGTCAAAAGTTTCCTTTTCTGGCTGAATTGAGCCCTACTGCCAATTCTGAGATGCACTTTGGTCTAACTCCTCAGGGAAAGCTCGTACATGAAAATTGAATCTGTTTTTGTGCTTTTCAGACCGTGAGGAGCATGAATATGTGTTTCTTCTGCAAATCTGAGCTGTTGCAATATTTTCAGGATCAGACTCAATAATGATAATAAGAGTTAGAGGCTTAAATATATTTCTCTTTAATTATAACAGGCATTCTATATTCACTGAATATTCACAGATAGAAGCGAGGAAAATGGTGAAGGTGGCTCCTTATATACACAAGGGGTGGAGTCAAAGATGGGAGTGGTGAATTATGAATACATTAGGAACCAAAGAATAAGTTAACCCCCGATGTCCCATATATACATTATTTACACAATAGGGAATAAGGCATTTACATCTCACAAATCCCCCTCTAAATGCCGGTTCGCTATACAACACCAATTACATTCAGATTCAGGACAATATAAGACATATAATTTTGATGTTAAATATTTGTGCTGTTTTGAAGGTAAAGGCTTCGTCAATATGTCAGCTAATTGTTCAGAGGTATCACAATGCACTGCTTTGATAAATCCATCTTGAGACAATTGTCTCACATGCTTAAATTTTATATCTATATGCCTGGACCTTTGTCCAATGGCATCGGATCTGGATATTTCAATGGCTGCTTTATTATCTTCATGCATAACAAAAGGCAAAGCAGGTTTTTTCCAAACATCTGAAATCAAGTCATTAACCATACAAGGTTATTTGCAGCTTTGGACAAACAAACATATTCCGCTTCTGTGGTCGAAGTGGCTACCAGTTCTTGTTTACCAGTGTACCAGTAAACTGGACAGTCATTTAATAGAAAAATATAGCCAGAAGTGCTTTTTCTGCATGATATATCTCCAGCCCAATCCGCATCAGCGTAACATGTAAGTTTTGGTTCTTTATTATTACTAGGTTCTAATACTAAGCAAAAGTCTAATGTACTTTTCAGATATCTTAGAATTCTTTTGACTGCTTCCCAATGATACAATGTAGGTTTGCTAACATATCTTGACAATAAGTTGAGTGGTAATACAATATCTGGTCTGGTCCAATTAGATATATAAAGAAGTGAACCTATGACTGATCTATAAAATGTATTATCCTTGAATTCAGGGGAAGATTCATCAGTGTTTCTAAGGAAATCAGTTTGCATAGGAGTGTCACAGGTTTGGCATTGTTTAAATTGCATTTGTTCAGAAGTTCAATGATTTTATCTTTCTGAGTAAGTTTGAATCCCCTTCTAGTTTTGTTAATTTGTACACCAAGGTATTTGTTTACTTTACCTAGAGATTTCAACGAGAAATGTTCGTTTAGCTTGTTTACAAAGGTTTCTCTTCTCTCCTTGTGTTTTCCTATATATAAAATATCATCTACATAAATTAATACAAATTCAATGTGATCATCACTCTTTTTTACAAAGAAACAGTTATCAGCAGTGGTAGCGTTGAAATCCATGGTCTTAAGCACTTTTACCAAGCAATCGTACCATCTTTTGCCAGATTGCTTTAATCCGTATAGACTCTTGTTCAATAGCCAAATTTCATTCTTATTAGTGTATTGACTGTGTGGTGCTCTTACATATATTTCCTTATCTAGCTTTGCGTGTAAATACGCAGTCTGTATGTCATATTGAAATACATCAAGGTTGAGTGCAGATGCCACTACTAGAGCTGTTTTAACACTCTCTGTTCTTACTGTGGGGAGTACGTGTCAGTATAGTCCTCCGGATATTTTTGTGCATAACCTTGTGCAACCAATCTAGCTTTGTATAGAGTATTGCCTCCTTCTAGATTCTTAATTTTATAAATCCACCTGGTACCTATAATTGTTTTATCTTTAGGTGCAATCGCAGGTGTAAACACATTTAATCCTTGCAAACTTTCCATCTCTTTTTTCATAGCTAGTTCCCACTTTTCCTTTTCTTCACGAGGGAGTTTTAATACTTCCTCATATGTATTAGGTGTCATTTGTTCACCATCCATATGCATTATGTAATCTCTGTATTTATTTGGTATTTGATTTCTATTGTTTCTAATAGCTCTTTCAGGTTTGCTATGGTAATCATGCAAATATCTTGCTTCTTTTTTGGTTAATGTGTCTGTCTTTATTTTGTGCTGACTATTTGTCCAAGTTTTGGTTTTGTTTTTATTTTTGTTGATATTTTGATTTTCTATTGTCCCTTCCTCACAAGATTTTGTATCTTTGCATTTATTTGGAAATATTTCATTAAGATGTAATTTAGACCAATTGGCCTGTTCATGGAACACAGCTGTTCTGGAAACTATAAATTTGTTATTATTATCAATGAATCTGTACCCTTTGGTGCCAGTTTCATATCCCATAAATCTTAATCTTCTGGATACGTTTTCTCCCTTTCTCCTCAACTGCTTAGGTATGTGTACGTCTGCAGTGACTCCAAATATGTGCATGTGTGCTAATTTAGGTTTCCTATTATACATCACCTCATATGGTGTTTTATTCACAATACTGGACCAGGTTCTGTTTTGAGTGTAATTTGAATAATGTAAGGCTTCTGACCAAAATTGTTTGCCTAAACCAGCATCCTCTAATGTGCACCTAATCATGGTTTGTAGTGTGGAATTCTTTCTCTCTGCAATCCCGTTTTGGAACGCAGAAAATGGACTAGATGTGAAATGTAGCATTCCTCTATCCTTTAACCATTGGGAGAATTCTTTAGACATGAATTCACATCCCCTATCTGTCATAATTTGTTTTATTCTGATATTATGTTGTGTTTCTATGCGTTTGTAGAATTCCTTAAATTTCTGAAAGGTTTCATCCTTGTGTTTCAATGTGTAAACAAAACCATAGCGACTGTAATCGTCTACTATTGTTAGGAAGTAACGTTTTCTATAAGTGATTGATGGAGTTAATGGACCAACTAAGTCCATATGTACTAAGTCAAAAATTTTGTTAGTTGATCTGTTGGATTTTTTTGGTCTGGGACTAGTTTTTAGTTTAGTGGATTTACATACTGAGCATTCCAAATAATTTTCACAATTTTTTATTTTGACACCTTCTGCGTGTTCAGTCATTTTTTGTACTACAGGAAAACTTGCATGTCCTAACTTCCTATGCAAGATGTGAGCACACTCATCATGAATTGGTTTACCTATTCTTGGTTTCTTCTCATTGTGTGTATTTGCGTGATCATGAGATATTTTACATTCATCATTGTCACTGTTACTAACATTTTCATCATCTGCCTCACTACAATCTTCCATATTTGAATCAATGTTATGTAACCATCTTTCTTTTGTTATTAGATAGGGTAGGCCTCCTTTAATCATCACAGTGCCTACATTTGTTTTGTCCTTCTCTAAAGTTGCTTTCCCCTTTGAGAAAACTATATTGATGTCAGAATCTCTGCTTAGTTTTATAGCACTTAGTATGTTATGAGGTATTTCTGGAATTAACAATACCCCCTCTATTTTTCCTAGGCCAGGCAAGGTCACATTTCCTCTGCCTAATACTTGAACCTTTTCTTGATTAGCTACCTTTATTACAAATTTATCTTCTGTAAATGAAGACAATATATTTTTGTTATTAGTGGTGTGGTTGGTTGCCCCAGAATCAATAAGCCAATTATTGTTCTCATTTTGTTGTGTTTTAGTGCTGTCTTGTTTATTTAGTCCATTCAGTGAACCAGATTTTCTCTCTTTTGAATTTTCTCTACCCCCTCTACTTTCTCTGTAATTTGGTGGGCTTCTATATTTATGTCTATCTGTGGAAGACTGTCTATAATTGTATTTGCTCCTATACTCTGACCTATGTCTCTCCTTTGAGATTTTGGGACAGTCTCTTCTATTGTGTTCCCTGGACCCACAATTATGGCATTTAAAAGCTTCATTGTATTTTTCTTGGAAAGCTACCTTCCTAAAAGATTTGTGTTCTGTGTGATTGCTGGAACGATTTTTTCTTGAATTGTCTTCTGCTATCAATTTGTTAGATAGACTTTCTATGGATAAATATCCTAGATTGATGGTGTCTAAGTGTGACATAAAACTATCCCATGATGAATCAAGTGAATTGATAATAACACTTTTCATTGTTTGATCTGAAATCACTTCCCCCCTCAAATGCAGCTCAGCTCTTATTTTGTTTAGAGATATCAAATGCTCACTTATGGAAACCCCTGGTTTTACTCTGGAAGAAAAGAAATCCTTAGACATTCTTGTAGTGGTAGCTACACTATCGCTGTGAAACAGATTAAACATGCATTGAATTATTTCTGACACAGTTAGGTTTGGTTTGATGCTATGATACATTGCAGGAGACACGCTAGATATTATTAAGAAAAATGCTCTATGATGTAAACAATCTATTTTTAAAGTCCAAGGTCTTCTTGGAGGACTAGTGATAAAGAATAGTAAATTTTCTTTCATAAAGACAACCTGGAGCTGTTGATACCATTCTTGCAAATTAATGCCATCAACTCTAAGTTTTGGGAAGTCACTGGGTAAGTTTCCCACATTATTTTGTCCATTACTTACAACCTGAGGTAGTCCGTGGTCTCGCAAGTGCAGGAAATTGCAAAACGGCATGGGGATGCTCGCAACGAGTCTGCGCGGTTCTCTGGCCAGTTCAAGTCTTTCCGGACCGTCTACGTAGTTTCGCACATGCGCGTTGCTCATTTCTTCTTTGGCGTCGTCGTGGAAGGTTCTCTCCATTGCAGCTCGCTCGCTCCGCTCCTCTTCAGACGAGTCGGTTTCTGGCTCGGTTTTAGGAGTCTTGATGGCGGCGACTGCTCTTCTCTTTCTTTTGTGTGCGTTGGTACTTGATCCGGTCTGCGGTGTAGGGCGGAATCGACATGGCTCTCTGGGCTCGGGCGTCGTCGCTCTCGAAGTCAGGATGGGAGCGTGCAGGTCTTGAGGTATCGGCTTGTTCTCTAGCTTCTTCGTTGTCGCTTTGGAAATTTTTAATTTTGGCCCAAATGCAGCAAGAAGCGTCTTCATTGCTGACTTTACTTGGGATTTCGTCAAGTCGTCTTCGCTTTCTGATTCTGGTTCTTCTGAAGAGTTTGAATCTTCCTTTTCACTTTCGTTGTCTGATAACGTTTTTCGCGCCAGGAATTTTGAACTGAGCATTTTGATTGGCTCTGCTTCGCTCACTTTGGAGGTTTGTTGAAACCAAGATGGCTGCCATTCAAAATTTCGCGCGGGATCACATCTTTTCTTTTTCATAACGACTTTCTCTGTAGTCATATCACTCACAGTTTTTTGGTCTTTGGGTTTCTCTTTAGCGATGTTTCTCTCTCTCGCTGCTCCGCTGTTTTTCAGCATTTCTTGGAGATTCGCGATGAGGCTTTCATCATTCTTCTGGCTTTTTAATAGTTTTAATATCTCTGACCTGAGTTCGTTATTTTCTATTTCGATTTCCTCCTGGTCATTATTTTCATTTATTAGTTCTTCTTCTTCAGTGGTGTATTCTTCGGATTCTCTCGAAATCGCGTTTGTGGATTCGTTGATTATTTCTTGTTCAGTTTCTATTTCTTTGCTGTAGGCCCTGGTGTTGGGCCTATCTTTCTTAGACATTTTTAAGTATTTATTGAGTCAATCAACCATCCTCTGCTACCAGCTTGTTGCAATATTTTCAGGATCAGACTCAATAATGATAATAAGAGTTAGAGGCTTAAATATATTTCTCTTTAATTATAACAGGCATTCTATATTCACTGAATATTCACAGATAGAAGCGAGGAAAATGGTGAAGGTGGCTCCTTATATACACAAGGGGTGGAGTCAAAGATGGGAGTGGTGAATTATGAATACATTAGGAACCAAAGAATAAGTTAACCCCCGATGTCCCATATATACATTATTTACACAATAGGGAATAAGGCATTTACATCTCACATGAGCTCTGGGTCAAAAGTTTCCTTTTCTGGCTGAATTGAGCCCTACTGCCAATTCTGAGATGCACTTTGGTCTAACTCCTCAGGGAAAGCTCATACTTGAAAATTGAATCTGTTTTTGTGCTTTTCAGACCGTGAGGAGCATGAATATATTTTTCTTCTGCAAATCTGAGCTATGTATCAAAAGTAACGTTTTCTGGCTGAATTGAGCCCTCCTGCCAATTCTGAGGTGCACTTTGGTCTAACTCCGCAGGGAAAGCTCGTGCTTGAAAATTGCAGGCGTTTTTGTGCTTTTCAGACCGTGAGGAGCATGAATATGCATTTCTTCTGCAAATCTGATCTCTGGGTCCAAAGTTACGTTTTCTGGCTGAATTGAGCCCTACTGCCAATTCTGAGGTGCACTTTGTACTAACTCATCCGGGAAAGCTCGTGCTTAAAAATTGAAGGAGTTTTTGTGCTTTTCAGACCGTGAGGAGCATGAATATGCGTTTCTTCTGCAAATCTGATCTCTGGGTCCAAAGTTACGTTTTCTGGCTGAATTGAGCCCTACTGCCAATTCTGAGGTGCACTTTGGTCTAACTCCTCAGGGAAAGCTCGTGCTTGAAAATTGTAGGCGTTTTTGTGCTTTTCAGACCGTGAGGAGGGATGAATATGCGTTTCTTCTGCAAATCTGATCTCTGGGTCCAAAGTTACGTTTTCTGGCTGAATTGAGCCCTACTGCCAATTCTGAGGTGCACTTTGTACTAGCTCTTCCGGGAAAGCTCGTGCTTGAAAATTGAATCTGTTTTTGTGCTTTTCAGACCGTGAGGAGCATGAATATGTGTTTCTTCTACAAATCTGAGGTTTGGGTCAAAAGTTTCCTTTTCTGGCTGAATTGAGCCCCACTGCCAATTCTGAGATGCACTTTGGTCTAACTCCTCAGGGAAAGCTCGTACTTGAAAATTGAATCTGTTTTTGTGCTTTTCAGACCGTGAGGAGCATGAATATGTGTTTCTTCTACAAATCTGAGGTTTGGGTCCAAAGTTTCGTTTTCTGGCTGAATTGAGCCCCACTGCCAATTCTGAGATGCACTTTGGTCTAACTCCTCAGGGAAAGCTCGTACTTGAAAATTGAATCTGTTTTTGTGCTTTTCAGACCGTGAGGAGCATGAATATGTTTTTCTTCTGCAAATCTGAGCTCTGTATCAAAAGTTACGTTTTCTGGCTGAATTGAGCCCTCCTGCCAATTCTGAGGTGCACTTTGGTCTAACTCCGCAGGGAAAGCTCGTGCTTGAAAATTGCAGGCGTTTTTGTGCTTTTCAGACCGTGAGGAGCATGAATATGCATTTCTTCTGCAAATCTGATCTCTGGGTCCAAAGTTACGTTTCTGGCTGAATTGAGCCCTACTGCCAATTCTGAGGTGCAATTTGTACTAACTCTTCCGGGAAAGCTCGTGCTTGAAAATTGAAGGAGTTTTGTGCTTTTCAGACCGTGAGGAGCATGAATATGTGTTTCTTCTAAGCATGAATATGTGTTTCTTCTACAAATGTGAGCTCTGGGTCCAAAGTTTTCATTTTCTTGCTGAATTGAGCCCTACTGCCAATTCTGAGAGGCACTTTGGTCTAACTCTGCAGGGAAAGCTCGTGCTTGAAAATTGTAGGCATTTTTGTGCTTTTCAGACCGTGAGGAGCATGAATATGCGTTTCTTCTGCAAATCTGATCTCTGGGTCCAAAGTTACGTTTTCTGGCTGAATTGAGCCCTACTGCCAATTCTGAAGTGCACTTTGTACTAGCTCTTCCGGGAAAGCTCGTGCTTGAAAATTGAATCTGTTTTTGTGCTTTTCAGGACCGTGAGGAGCATGAATATGTGTTTTCTTCTACAAATCTGAGCTTTGGGTCAAAAGTTTCCTTTTCTGGCTGAATTGAGCTCCACTGCCAATTCTGAGATGCACTTTGGTCTAACTCCTCAGGGAAAGCTCATACTTGAAAATTGAATCTGTTTTTGTGCTTTTCAGACCGTGAGGAGCATGAATATGTGTTTCTTCTACAAATCTGAGGTTTGGGTCAAAAGTTTCCTTTTCTGGCTGATTGAGCCCCACTTGCCAATTCTGAGATTCACTTTGGTCTAACTCTCAGGGAAAGCTCGTACTTGAAAATTGAATCTGTTTTTGTGCTTTTCAGACCGTGAGGAGCATGAATATGTTTTTCTTCTGCAAATCTGAGCTCTGTATCAAAAGTTACGTTTTCTGGCTGAATTGAGCCCTACTGCCAATTCTGAGGTGCACTTTGGTCTAACTCCGCAGGGAAAGCTCGTGCTTGAAAATTGCAGGCGTTTTTGTGCTTTTCAGACCGTGAGGAGCATGAATATGCATTTCTTCTGCAAATCTGATCTCTGGGTCCAAAGTTACGTTTTCTGGCTGAATTGAGCCCTACTGCCAATTCTGAGAGGCACTTTGGTCTAACTCCTCAGGGAAAGCTCATACTTGAAAATTGAATCTGTTTTTGTGCTTTTCAGACCGTGAGGAGCATGAATATGTGTTTCTTCTAAGCATGAATATGTGTTTCTTCTACAAATGTGAGCTCTGGGTCCAAAGTTTCGTTTTCTGGCTGAATTGAGCCCTACTGCCAATTCTGAGAGGCACTTTGGTCTAACTCCTCAGGGAAAAGCTCATACTTGAAAATTGAATCTGTTTTTGTGCTTTTCAGACCGTGAGGAGCATGAATATGTGTTTCTTCTACAAATCTGAGCTCTGGGTCAAAAGTTTCCTTTTCTGGCTGAATTGAGCCCTACTGCCAATTCTGAGATGCACTTTGGTCTAACTCCTCAGGGAAAGCTCCTACATGAAAATTGAATCTGTTTTTGTGCTTTTCAGACCGTGAGGAGCATGAATATATTTTTCTTCTGCAAATCTGAGCTCTGTATCAAAAGTTACTCTGGCTGAATTGAGCCCTCCTGCCAATTCTGAGGTACACTTTGGTCTAACTCCGCAGGGAAAGCTCGTACTTGAAAATTGAATCTGTTTTTGTGCTTTTCAGACCGTGAGGAGCATGAATATGTTTTTCTTCTGCAAATCTGAGCTCTGTTTCAAAAGTTACGTTTTCTGGCTGAATTGAAGCCCTCCTGCCAATTCTGAGGTGCACTTTGGTCTAACTCCGCAGGGAAAGCTCGTGCTTGAAAATTGCAGGTGTTTTTGTGCTTTTCAGACCGTGAGGAGCATGAATATGCATTTCTTCTGCAAATCTGATCTCTGGGTCCAAAGTTACGTTTTCTGGCTGAATTGAGCCCTACTGCCAATTCTGAGAGGCACTTTGGTCTAACTCCTCAGGGAAAGCTCATACTTGAAAATTGAATCTGTTTTTGTGCTTTTCAGACCGTGAGGAGCATGAATATGTGTTTCTTCTAAGCATGAATAAGTGTTTCTTCTACAAATGTGAGCTCTGGGTCCAAAGTTTCGTTTTCTGGCTGAATTGAGCCCTACTGCCAATTCTGAGAGGCACTTTGGTCTAACTCTGCAGGGAAAGCTCGTGCTTGAAAATTGTAGGCATTTTGTGCTTTTCAGACCGTGAGGAGCATGAATATGCGTTTCTTCCTGCAAATCTGATCTCTGGGTCCAAAGTTACGTTTTCTGGCTGAATTGAGCCTTACTGCCAATTCTGAGGTGCACTTTGTACTAGCTCTTCCGGGAAAGCTCGTGCTTGAAAATTGAATCTGTTTTTGTGCTTTTCAGACCGTGAGGAGCATGAATATGTGTTTCTTCTACAAATCTGAGCTTTGGGTCAAAAGTTTCCTTTTCTGGCTGAATTGAGCCCCACTGCCAATTCTGAGATGCACTTTGGTCTAACTCCTCAGGGAAAGCTCGTACTTGAAAATTGAATCTGTTTTTGTGCTTTTCAGACCGTGAGGAGCATGAATATGTGTTTCTTCTACAAATCTGAGGTTTGGGTCAAAAGTTTCCTTTTCTGGCTGAATTGAGCCCCACTGCCAATTCTGAGATGCACTTTGGTCTAACTCCTCAGGGAAAGCTCGTACTTGAAAATTGAATCTGTTTTTGTGCTTTTCAGACCGTGAGGAGCATGAATATGTTTTTCTTCTGCAAATCTGAGCTCTGTATCAAAACTTACGTTTTCTGGCTGAATTGAGCCCTCCTGCCAATTCTGAGGTACACTTTGGTCTAACTCCTCAGGGAAAGCTCATCGTTGAAAATTGAATTTGTTTTTGTGCTTTTCAGACCGTGAGGAGCATGAATATGTTTTTCTTCTGCAAATCTGAGCTCTGTATCAAAAGTTACATTTTCTGGCTGAATTGAGCCCTCCTGCCAATTCTGAGGTGCACTTTGGTCTAACTCCGCAGGGAAAGCTCGTGCTTGAAAATTGCAGGCGTTTTTGTGCTTTTCAGACCGTGAGGAGCATGAATATGCATTTCTTCTGCAAATCTGATCTCTGGGTCCAAAGTTACGTTTTCTGGCTGAATTGAGCCCTACTGCCAATTCTGAGGTGCACTTTGTACTAACTCTTCCGGGAAAGCTCGTGCTTGAAAATTGAATCTGTTTTTGTGCTTTTCAGACCTTGAGGAGCATGAATATGTGTTTCTTCTACAAATCTGAGGTTTGGGTCAAAAGTTTCCTTTTCTGGCTGAATTGAGCCCCACTGCCAATTCTGAGATGCACTTTGGTCTAACTCCTCAGGGAAAGCTCGTACTTGAAAATTGAATCTGTTTTTGTGCTTTTCAGACCGTGAGGAGCATGAATATGTTTTTCTTCTGCAAATCTGAGCTCTGTATCAAAAGTTACGTTTTCTGGCTGAATTGAGCCCTACTGCCAATTCTGAGAGGCACTTTGGTCTAACTCCGCAGGGAAAGCTCGTGCTTGAAAATTGCAGGCGTTTTTGTGCTTTTCAGACCGTGAGGAGCATGAATATGCATTTCTTCTGCAAATCTGATCTCTGGGTCCAAAGTTACGTTTTCTGGCTGAATTGAGCCCTACTGCCAATTCTGAGAGGCACTTTGGTGTAACTCCTCAGGGAAAGCTCATACTTGAAAATTGAATCTGTTTTTGTGCTTTTCAGACCGTGAGGAGCATGAATATTTGTTTCTTCTAAGCATGAATATGTGTTTCTTCTACAAATGTGAGCTCTGGGTCCAAAGTTTCGTTTTCTGGCTGAATTGAGCCCTACTGCCTATTCTGAGAGGCACTTTGGTCTAACTCCTCAGGGAAAGCTCATACTTGAAAATTGAATCTGTTTTTGTGCTTTTCAGACCGTGAGGAGCATGAATATATGTTTCTTCTACAAATCTGAGCTCTGGGTCAAAAGTTTCCTTTTCTGGCTGAATTGAGCCCTACTGCCAATTCTGAGATGCACTTTGGTCTAAATCCTCAGGGAAAGCTCCTACATGAAAATTGAATCTGTTTTTGTGCTTTTCAGACCGTGAGGAGCATGAATATATTTTTCTTCTGCAAATCTGATCTCTGTATCAAAAGTTACTCTGGCTGAATTGAGCGCTCCTGCCAATTCTGAGGTACACTTTGGTCTAACTCCGCAGGGAAAGCTCGTACTTGAAAATTGAATCTGTTTTTGTGCTTTTCAGACCGTGAGGAGCATGAATATGTTTTTCTTCTGCAAATCTGAGCTCTGTATCAAAAGTTACGTTTTCTCGCTGAATTGAGCCCTCCTGCCAATTCTGAGGTGCACTTTGGTCTAACTCCTCAGGGAAAGCTCGTACATGAAAATTGAATCTGTTTTTGTGCTTTTCAGACCGTGAGGAGCATGAATATGTGTTTCTTCTGCAAATCTGAGCTCTGGGTCAAAAGTTTCCTTTTCTGGCTGAATTGAGCCCTACTGCCAATTCTGAGATTCACTTTGGTCTAACTCCTCAGGGAAAGCTCATACTTGAAAATTGAATCTGTTTTTGTGCTTTTCAGACCGTGAGGAGCATGAATATATTTTTCTTCTGCAAATCTGAGCTATGTATCAAAAGTAACGTTTTCTGGCTGAATTGAGCCCTCCTGCCAATTCTGAGGTGCACTTTGGTCTAACTCTGAAGGGAAAGCTCGTGCTTGAAAATTGTAGGCGTTTTTGTGCTTTTCAGACCGTGAGGAGCATGAATATGCGTTTCTTCTGCAAATCTGATCTCTGGGTCCAAAGTTACGTTTTCTGGCTGAATTGAGCCCTACTGCCAATTCTGAGGTGCACTTTGTACTAGCTCTTCCGGGAAAGCTCGTGCTTGAAAATTGAATCTGTTTTTGTGCTTTTCAGACCGTGAGGAGCATGAATATGTGTTTCTTCTACAAATCTGAGCTTTGGGTCAAAAGTTTCCTTTTCTGGCTGAATTGAGCCCCACTGCCAATTCTGAGATGCACTTTGGTCTAACTCCTCAGGGAAAGCTCGTACTTGAAAATTGAATCTGTTTTTGTGCTTTTCAGACCGTGAGGAGCATGAATATGTGTTTCTTCTACAAATCTGAGGTTTGGGTCCAAAGTTTCGTTTTCTGGCTGAATTGAGCCCCACTGCCAATTCTGAGATGCACTTTGTTCTAACTCCTCAGGGAAAGCTCGTACTTGAAAATTGAATCTGTTTTTGTGCTTTTCAGACCGTGAGGAGCATGAATATGTTTTTCTTCTGCAAATCTGAGCTCTGTATCATAAGTTACGTTTTCTGGCTGAATTGAGCCCTCCTGCCAATTCTGAGGTGCACTTTGGTCTAACTCCGCAGGGAAAGCTCGTGCTTGAAAATTGCAGGCGTTTTTGTGCTTTTCAGACCGTGAGGAGCATGAATATGCGTTTCTTCTGCAAATCTGATCTCTGGGTCCAAAGTTACGTTTTCTGGCTGAATTGAGCCCTACTGCCAATTCTGAGGTGCACTTTGTACTAGCTCTTCCGGGAAAGCTTGTGCTTGAAAATTGAATCTGTTTTTGTGCTTTTCAGACCGTGAGGAGCATGAATATGTGTTTCTTCTACAAATCTGAGCTTTGGGTCAAAAGTTTCCTTTTCTGGCTGAATTGAGCCCTACTGCCAATTCTGAGATGCACTTTGGTCTAACTCCTCAGGGAAAGCTCGTACATGAAAATTGAATCTGTTTTTGTGCTTTTCAGACCGTGAGGAGCATGAATATGTGTTTCTTCTGCAAATCTGAGCTCTGGGTCAAAAGTTTCCTTTTCTGGCTGAATTGAGCCCTACTGCCAATTCTGAGATTCACTTTGGTCTAACTCCTCAGGGAAAGCTCATACTTGAAAATTGAATCTGTTTTTGTGCTTTTCAGACCGTGAGGAGCATGAATATATTTTTCTTCTGCAAATCTGAGCTATGTATCAAAAGTAACGTTTTCTGGCTGAATTGAGCCCTCCTGCCAATTCTGAGATGCACTTTGGTCTAACTCCTCAGGGAAAGCTCGTACTTGAAAATTGAATCTGTTTTTGTGCTTTTCAGACCGTGAGGAGCATGAATATGTGTTTCTTCTACAAATCTGAGGTTTGGGTCAAAAGTTTCCTTTTCTGGCTGAATTGAGCCCCACTGCCAATTCTGAGATGCACTTTGGTCTAACTCCTCAGGGAAAGCTCGTACTTGAAAATTGAATCTGTTTTTGTGCTTTTCAGACCGTGAGGAGCATGAATATGTTTTTCTTCTGCAAATCTGAGCTCTGTATCAAAAGTTACGTTTTCTGGCTGAATTGAGCCCTCCTGCCAATTCTGAGGTGCACTTTGGTCTAACTCCGCAGGGAAAGCTCGTGCTTGAAAATTGCAGGCGTTTTTGTGCTTTTCAGACCGTGAGGAGCATGAATATGCATTTCTTCTGCAAATCTGATCTCTGGGTCCAAAGTTACGTTTTCTGGCTGAATTGAGCCCTACTGCCAATTCTGAGAGGCACTTTGGTCTAACTCCTCAGGGAAAGCTCATACTTGAAAATTGAATCTGTTTTTGTGCTTTTCAGACCGTGAGGAGCATGAATATGTGTTTCTTCTACAAATCTGAGCTCTGGGTCAAAAGTAACGTTTTCTGGCTGAATTGAGCCCTCCTGCCAATTCTGAGATGCACTTTGGTCTAACTCCTCAGGGAAAGCTCGTACTTGAAAATTGAATCTGTTTTTGTGCTTTTCAGACCGTGAGGAGCATGAATATGTGTTTCTTCTACAAATCTGAGGTTTGGGTCAAAAGTTTCCTTTTCTGGCTGAATTGAGCCCCACTGCCAATTCTGAGATGCACTTTGGTCTAACTCCTCAGGGAAAGCTCGTACTTGAAAATTGAATCTGTTTTTGTGCTTTTCAGACCGTGAGGAGCATGAATATGTTTTTCTTCTGCAAATCTGAGCTCTGTATCAAAAGTTACGTTTTCTGGCTGAATTGAGCCCTCCTGCCAATTCTGAGGTGCACTTTGGTCTAACTCCGCAGGGAAAGCTCGTGCTTGAAAATTGCAGGCGTTTTTGTGCTTTTCAGACCGTGAGGAGCATGAATATGCATTTCTTCTGCAAATCTGATCTCTGGGTCCAAAGTTACGTTTTCTGGCTGAATTGAGCCCTACTGCCAATTCTGAGAGGCACTTTGGTCTAACTCCTCAGGGAAAGCTCATACTTGAAAATTGAATCTGTTTTTGTGCTTTTCAGACCGTGAGGAGCATGAATATGTGTTTCTTCTACAAATCTGAGCTCTGGGTCAAAAGTTTCCTTTTCTGGCTGAAGTGAGCCCTACTGCCAATTCTGAGATGCACTTTGGTCTAACTCCTCAGGGAAAGCTCCTACATGAAAATTGAATCTGTTTTTGTGCTTTTCAGACCGTGAGGAGCATGAATATATTTTTCTTCTGCAAATCTGAGCTCTGTATCAAAAGTTACGTTTTCTGGCTGAATTGAGCCCTCCTGCCAATTCTGAGGTACACTTTGGTCTAACTCCGCAGGGAAAGCTCGTACTTGAAAATTGAATTTGTTTTTGTGCTTTTCAGACCGTGAGGAGCATGAATATGTTTTTCTTCTGGAAATCTGAGCTCTGTATCAAAAGTTACGTTTTCTGGCTGAATTGAGCCCTCCTGCCAATTCTGAGGTGCACTTTGGTCTAACTCCGCAGGGAAAGCTCGTGCTTGAAAATTGCAGGCGTTTTTGTGCTTTTCAGACCGTGAGGAGCATGAATATGCATTTCTTCTGCAAATCTGATCTCTGGGTCCAAAGTTACGTTTTCTGGCTGAATTGAGCCCTACTGCCAATTCTGAGGTGCACTTTGTACTAACTCTTCCGGGAAAGCTCGTACTTGAAAATTGAATGAGTTTTTGTGCTTTTCAGACCGTGAGGAGCATGAATATGTGTTTCTTCTACAAATCTGAGCTCTGGGTCAAAAGTTTCCTTTTCTGACTGAATTGAGCCTTACTGCCAATTCTGAGATGCACTTTGGTCTCACTCCTCAGGGAAAGCTCGTACTTGAAAATTGAATCTGTTTTTGTGCTTTTCAGACCGTGAGGAGCATGAATATGTGTTTCTTCTGCAAATCTGATCTCTGGGTCAAAAGTTTCCTTTTCTGGCTGAATTGAGCCCTACTGCCAATTCTGAGATGCACTTTGGTCTAACTCCTCAGGGAAAGCTCGTACAGGAAAATTGAATCTGTTTTTGTGCTTTTCAGACCGTGAGGAGCATGAATATATTTTTCTTCTGCAAATCTGAGCTATGTATCAAAAGTAACGTTTTCTGGCTGAATTGAGCCCTCCTGCCAATTCTGAGGTGCACTTTGGTCTAACTCCGCAGGGAAAGCTCGTGCTTGAAAATTGCAGGCGTTTTTGTGCTTTTCAGACCGTGAGGAGCATGAATATGTGTTTCTTCTGCAAATCTCAGGTCTGGGTCAAAAGTTTCCTTTTCTGGCTGAATTGAGCCCTACTGCCAATTCTGAGATGCACTTTGGTCTAACTCCTCAGGGAAAGCTCGTACATGAAAATTGAATCTGTTTTTGTGCTTTTCAGACCGTGAGGAGCATGAATATGTGTTTCTTCTGCAAATCTGATCTCTGGGTCAAAAGTTTCCTTTTCTGGCTGAATTGAGCCCTACTGCCAATTCTGAGATGCACTTTGTACTAACTCTTCCGGGAAAGCTCGTGCTTGAAAATTGAATCTGTTTTTGTGCTTTTCAGACCGTGAGGAGCATGAATATGTGTTTCTTCTACAAATCTGAGGTTTGGGTCAAAAGTTTCCTTTTCTGGCTGAATTGAGCCCCACTGCCAATTCTGAGATGCACTTTGGTCTAACTCCTCAGGGAAAGCTCGTCCTTGAAAATTGAATCTGTTTTTGTGCTTTTCAGACCGTGAGGAGCATGAATATGTTTTTCTTCTGCAAATCTGAGCTCTGTATCAAAAGTTACGTTTTCTGGCTGAATTGAGCCCTCCTGCCAATTCTGAGGTGCACTTTGGTCTAACTCCGCAGGGAAAGCTCGTGCTTGAAAATTGCAGGCGTTTTTGTGCTTTTCAGACCGTGAGGAGCATGAATATGCATTTCTTCTGCAAATCTGATCTCTGGGTCCAAAGTTACGTTTTCTGGCTGAATTGAGCCCTACTGCCAATTCTGAGAGGCACTTTGGTGTAACTCCTCAGGGAAAGCTCATACTTGAAAATTGAATCTGTTTTTGTGCTTTTCAGACCGTGAGGAGCATGAATATTTGTTTCTTCTAAGCATGAATATGTGTTTCTTCTGCAAATCTGAGCTCTGGGTCAAAAGTTTCCTTTTCTGACTGAATTGAGCCTTACTGCCAATTCTGAGATGCACTTTGGTCTCACTCCTCAGGGAAAGCTCGTACTTGAAAATTGAATCTGTTTTTGTGCTTTTCAGACCGTGAGGAGCATGAATATGTGTTTCTTCTGCAAATCTGATCTCTGGGTCAAAAGTTTCCTTTTCTGGCTGAATTGAGCCCTACTGCCAATTCTGAGATGCACTTTGGTCTAACTCCTCAGGGAAAGCTCGTACAGGAAAATTGAATCTGTTTTTGTGCTTTTCAGACCGTGAGGAGCATGAATATATTTTTCTTCTGCAAATCTGAGCTATGTATCAAAAGTAACGTTTTCTGGCTGAATTGAGCCCTCCTGCCAATTCTGAGGTGCACTTTGGTCTAACTCCGCAGGGAAAGCTCGTGCTTGAAAATTGCAGGCGTTTTTGTGCTTTTCAGACCGTGAGGAGCATGAATATGCATTTCTTCTGCAAATCTGATCTCTGGGTCCAAAGTTACGTTTTCTGGCTGAATTGAGCCCTACTGCCAATTCTGAGGTGCACTTTGTACTAACTCTTCCGGGAAAGCTCGTGCTTGAAAATTGAATCTGTTTTTGTGCTTTTCAGACCGTGAGGAGCATGAATATGTGTTTCTTCTACAAATCTGAGGTTTGGGGTCAAAAGTTTCCTTTTCTGGCTGAATTGAGCCCCACTGCCAATTCTGAGATGCACTTTGGTCTAACTCCTCAGGGAAAGCTCGTCCTTGAAAATTGAATCTGTTTTTGTGCTTTTCAGACCATGAGGAGCATGAATATGTTTTTCTTCTGCAAATCTGAGCTCTGTATCAAAAGTTACGTTTTCTGGCTGAATTGAGCCCTCCTGCCAATTCTGAGGTGCACTTTGGTCTAACTCCGCAGGGAAAGCTCGTTCTTGAAAATTGCAGGCGTTTTTGTGCTTTTCAGACCGTGAGGAGCATGAATATGCATTTCTTCTGCAAATCTGATCTCTGGGTCCAAAGTTACGTTTTCTGGCTGAATTGAGCCCTACTGCCAATTCTGAGAGGCACTTTGGTGTAACTCCTCAGGGAAAGCTCATACTTGAAAATTGAATCTGTTTTTGTGCTTTTCAGACCGTGAGGAGCATGAATATTTGTTTCTTCTAAGCATGAATATGTGTTTCTTCTGCAAATCTGAGCTCTGGGTCAAAAGTTTCCTTTTCTGACTGAATTGAGCCTTACTGCCAATTCTGAGATGCACTTTGGTCTCACTCCTCAGGGAAAGCTCGTACTTGAAAATTGAATTTGTTTTTGTGCTTTTCAGACCGTGAGGAGCATGAATATGTGTTTCTTCTACAAATCTGAGGTTTGGGTCAAAAGTTTCCTTTTCTGGCTGAATTGAGCCCCACTGCCAATTCTGAGATGCACTTTGGTCTAACTCCTCAGGGAAAGCTCGTACTTGAAAATTGAATCTGTTTTTGTGCTTTTCAGACCATGAGGAGCATGAATATGTTTTTCTTCTGCAAATCTGAGCTCTGTATCAAAAGTTACGTTTTCTGGCTGAATTGAGCCCTCCTGCCAATTCTGAGGTGCACTTTGGTCTAACTCCGCAGGGAAAGCTCGTGCTTGAAAATTGCAGGCGTTTTTGTGCTTTTCAGACCGTGAGGAGCATGAATATGCATTTCTTCTGCAAATCTGATCTCTGGGTCCAAAGTTACGTTTTCTGGCTGAATTGAGCCCTACTGCCAATTCTGAGAGGCACTTTGGTGTAACTCCTCAGGGAAAGCTCATACTTGAAAATTGAATCTGTTTTTGTGCTTTTCAGACCGTGAGGAGCATGAATATTTGTTTCTTCTAAGCATGAATATGTGTTTCTTCTACAAATGTGAGCTCTGGGTCCAAAGTTTCGTTTTCTGGCTGAATTGAGCCCTACTGCCTATTCTGAGAGGCACTTTGGTCTAACTCCTCAGGGAAAGCTCATACTAGAAAATTGAATCTGTTTTTGTGCTTTTCAGACCGTGAGGAGCATGAATATGTGTTTCTTCTACAAATCTGAGCTCTGGGTCAAAAGTTTTCTTTTCTGGCTGAATTGAGCCCTACTGCCAATTCTGAGATGCACTTTGGTCTAACTCCTCAGGGAAAGCTCCTACATGAAAATTGAATCTGTTTTTGTGCTTTTCAGACCGTGAGGAGCATGAATATATTTTTCTTCTGCAAATCTGATCTCTGTATCAAAAGTTACTCTGGCTGAATTGAGCCCTCCTGCCAATTCTGAGGTACACTTTGGTCTAACTCCGCAGGGAAAGCTCGTACTTGAAAATTGAATCTGTTTTTGTGCTTTTCAGACCGTGAGGAGCATGAATATGTTTTTCTTCTGCAAATCTGAGCTCTGTATCAAAAGTTACGTTTTCTGGCTGAATTGAGCCCTCCTGCCAATTCTGAGGTGCACTTTGGTATAACTCCGCAGGGAACGCTCGTGCTTGAAAATTGCAGGCGTTTTTGTGCTTTTCAGACCGTGAGGAGCATGAATATGCATTTCTTCTGCAAATCTGATCTCTGGGTCCAAAGTTACGTTTTCTGGCTGAATTGAGCCCTACTGCCAATTCTGAGGTGCAGTTTGTACTAACTCTTCCGGGAAAGCTCGTGCTTGAAAATTGAAGGAGTTTTTGTGCTTTTCAGACCGTGAGGAGCATGAATATGTGTTTCTTCTGCAAATCTGAGCTCTGGGTCAAAAGTTTCCTTTTCTGGCTGAATTGAGCCCTACTGCCAATTCTGAGATGCACTTTGGTCTAACTCCTCAGGGAAAGCTCGTACATGAAAATTGAATCTGTTTTTGTGCTTTTCAGACCGTGAGGAGCATGAATATGTGTTTCTTCTGCAAATCTGAGCTCTGGGTCAAAAGTTTCCTTTTCTGGCTGAATTGAGCCCTACTGCCAATTCTGAGATGCACTTTGGTCTAACTCCTCAGGGAAAGCTCATACTTGAAAATTGAATCTGTTTTTGTGCTTTTCAGACCGTGAGGAGCATGAATATATTTTTCTTCTGCAAATCTGAGCTATGTATCAAAAGTAACGTTTTCTGGCTGAATTGCGCCCTCCTGCCAATTCTGAGGTGCACTTTGGTCTAACTCTGCAGGGAAAGCTCGTGCTTGAAAATTTGTAGGCGTTTTTGTGCTTTTCAGACCGTGAGGAGCATGAATATGCGTTTCTTCTGCAAATCTGATCTCTGGGTCCAAAGTTACGTTTTCTGGCTGAATTGAGCCCTACTGCCAATTCTGAGGTGCACTTTGTACTAGCTCTTCCGGGAAAGCTCGTGCTTGAAAATTGAATCTGTTTTTGTGCTTTTCAGACCGTGAGGAGCATGAATATGTGTTTCTTCTACAAATCTGAGCTTTGGGTCAAAAGTTTCCTTTTCTGGCTGAATTGAGCCCCACTGCCAATTCTGAGATGCACTTTGGTCTAACTCCTCAGGGAAAGCTCGTACTTGAAAATTGAATCTGTTTTTGTGCTTTTCAGACCGTGAGGAGCATGAATATGTGTTTCTTCTACAAATCTGAGGTTTGGGTCCAAAGTTTCGTTTTCTGGCTGAATTGAGCCCCACTGCCAATTCTGAGATGCACTCTGGTCTAACTCCTCAGGGAAAGCTCGTACTTGAAAATTGAATCTGTTTTTGTGCTTTTCAGACCGTGAGGAGCATGAATATGTTTTTCTTCTGCAAATCTGAGCTCTGTATCAAAAGTTACGTTTTCTGGCTGAATTGAGCCCTCCTGCCAATTCTGAGGTGCACTTTGGTCTAACTCCGCAGGGAAAGCTCGTGCTTGAAAATTGCAGGCGTTTTTGTGCTTTTCAGACCGTGAGGAGCATGAATATGCATTTCTTCTGCAAATCTGATCTCTGGGTCCAAAGTTACGTTTTCTGGCTGAATTGAGCCCTACTGCCAATTCTGAGAGGCACTTTGGTCTAACTCCTCAGGGAAAGCTCATACTTGAAAATTGAATCTGTTTTTGTGCTTTTCACACCGTGAGGAGCATGAATATGTGTTTCTTCTAAGCATGAATATGTGTTTCTTCTACAAATGTGAGCTCTGGGTCCAAAGTTTCGTTTTCTGGCTGAATTGAGCCCTACTGCCAATTCTGAGAGGCACTTTGGTCTAACTCTGCAGGGAAAGCTCGTGCTTGAAAATTGTAGGCATTTTTGTGCTTTTCAGACCGTGAGGAGCATGAATATGCGTTTCTTCTGCAAATCTGATCTCTGGGTCCAAAGTTACGTTTTCTGGCTAAATTGAGCCCTACTGCCAATTCTGAGGTGCACTTTGTACTAGCTCTTCCGGGAAAGCTCGTGCTTGAAAATTGAATCTGTTTTTGTGCTTTTCAGACCGTGAGGAGCATGAATATTTGTTTCTTCTAAGCATGAATATGTGTTTCTTCTACAAATGTGAGCTCTGGGTCCAAAGTTTCGTTTTCTGGCTGAATTGAGCCCTACTGCCTATTCTGAGAGGCACTTTGGTCTAACTCCTCAGGGAAAGCTCATACTTGAAAATTGAATCTGTTTTTGTGCTTTTCAGACCGTGAGGAGCATGAATATGTGTTTCTTCTACAAATCTGAGCTCTGGGTCAAAAGTTTTCTTTTCTGGGTGAATTGAGCCCTACTGCCAATTCTGAGATGCACTTTGGTCTAACTCCTCAGGGAAAGCTCCTACATGAAAATTGAATCTGTTTTTGTGCTTTTCAGACCGTGAGGAGCATGAATATATTTTTCTTCTGCAAATCTGATCTCTGTATCAAAAGTTACTCTGGCTGAATTGAGCCCTCCTGCCAATTCTGAGGTACACTTTGGTCTAACTCCGCAGGGAAAGCTCGTACTTGAAAATTGAATCTGTTTTTGTGCTTTTCAGACCGTGAGGAGCATGAATATGTTTTTCTTCTGCAAATCTGAGCTCTGTATCAAAAGTTACGTTTTCTGGCTGAATTGAGCCCTCCTGCCAATTCTGAGGTGCACTTTGGTATAACTCCGCAGGGAACGCTCGTGCTTGAAAATTGCAGGCGTTTTTGTGCTTTCAGACCGTGAGGAGCATGAATATGCATTTCTTCTGCAAATCTGATCTCTGGGTCCAAAGTTACGTTTTCTGGCTGAATTGAGCCCTACTGCCAATCTGAGGTGCAGTTTGTACTAACTCTTCCGGGAAAGCTCGTGCTTGAAAATTGAAGGAGTTTTTGTGCTTTTCAGACCGTGAGGAGCATGAATATGTGTTTCTTCTGCAAATCTGAGCTCTGGGTCAAAAGTTTCCTTTTCTGGCTGAATTGAGCCCTACTGCCAATTCTGAGATGCACTTTGGTCTAACTCCTCAGGAAAGCTCGTACATGAAAATTGAATCTGTTTTTGTGCTTTTCAGACCGTGAGGAGCATGAATATGTGTTTCTTCTGCAAATCTGAGCTCTGGGTCAAAAGTTTCCTTTTCTGGCTGAATTGAGCCCTACTGCCAATTCTGAGATTCACTTTGGTCTATCTCCTCAGGGAAAGCTCATACTTGAAAATTGAATCTGTTTTTGTGCTTTTCAGACCGTGAGGAGCATGAATATGTGTTTCTTCTACAAATCTGAGGTTTGGGTCCAAAGTTTCGTTTTCTGGCTGAATTGAGCCCCACTGCCAATTCTGAGATGCACTCTGGTCTAACTCCTCAGGGAAAGCTCGTACTTGAAAATTGAATCTGTTTTTGTGCTTTTCAGACCGTGAGGAGCATGAATATGTTTTTCTTCTGCAAATCTGAGCTCTGTATCAAAAGTTACGTTTTCTGGCTGAATTGAGCCCTCCTGCCAATTCTGAGGTGCACTTTGGTCTAACTCCGCAGGGAAAGCTCGTGCTTGAAAATTGCAGGCGTTTTTGTGCTTTTCAGACCGTGAGGAGCATGAATATGCATTTCTTCTGCAAATCTGATCTCTGGGTCCAAAGTTACGTTTTCTGGCTGAATTGAGCCCTACTGCCAATTCTGAGAGGCACTTTGGTCTAACTCCTCAGGGAAAGCTCATACTTGAAAATTGAATCTGTTTTTGTGCTTTTCACACCGTGAGGAGCATGAATATGTGTTTCTTCTAAGCATGAATATGTGTTTCTTCTACAAATGTGAGCTCTGGGTCCAAAGTTTCGTTTTCTGGCTGAATTGAGCCTACTGCCAATTCTGAGAGGCACTTTGGTCTAACTCTGCAGGGAAAGCTCGTGCTTGAAAATTGTAGGCATTTTTGTGCTTTTCAGACCGTGAGGAGCATGAATATGCGTTTCTTCTGCAAATCTGATCTCTGGGTCCAAAGTTACGTTTTCTGGCTAAATTGAGCCCTCCTGCCAATTCTGAGATGCACTTTGGTCTAACTCCTCAGGGAAAGCTCGTACTTGAAAATTGAATCTGTTTTTGTGCTTTTCAGACCGTGAGGAGCATGAATATGTGTTTCTTCTACAAATCTGAGGTTTGGGTCCAAAGTTTCGTTTTTCTGGCTGAATTGAGCCCCACTGCCAATTCTGAGATGCACTCTGGTCTAACTCCTCAGGGAAGCTCGTACTTGAAAATTGAATCTGTTTTTGTGCTTTTCAGACCGTGAGGAGCATGAATATGTTTTTCTTCTGCAAATCTGAGCTCTGTATCAAAAGTTACGTTTTCTGGCTGAATTGAGCCCTCCTGCCAATTCTGAGGTGCACTTTGGTCTAACTCCGCAGGGAAAGCTCGTGCTTGAAAATTGCAGGCGTTTTTGTGCTTTTCAGACCGTGAGGAGCATGAATATGCATTTCTTCTGCAAATCTGATCTCTGGGTCCAAAGTTACGTTTTCTGGCTGAATTGAGCCCTACTGCCAATTCTGAGAGGCACTTTGGTCTAACTCCTCAGGGAAAGCTCATACTTGAAAATTGAATCTGTTTTTGTGCTTTTCACACCGTGAGGAGCATGAATATGTGTTTCTTCTAAGCATGAATATGTGTTTCTTCTACAAATGTGAGCTCTGGGTCCAAAGTTTCGTTTTCTGGCTGAATTGAGCCCTACTGCCAATTCTGAGAGGCACTTTGGTCTAACTCTGCAGGGAAAGCTCGTGCTTGAAAATTGTAGGCATTTTTGTGCTTTTCAGACCGTGAGGAGCATGAATATGCGTTTCTTCTGCAAATCTGATCTCTGGGTCCAAAGTTACGTTTTCTGGCTAAATTGAGCCCTACTTGCCAATTCTGAGGTGCACTTTGTACTAGCTCTTCCGGGAAAGCTCGTGCTTGAAAATTGAATCTGTTTTTGTGCTTTTCAGACCGTGAGGAGCATGAATATTTGTTTCTTCTAAGCATGAATATGTGTTTCTTCTACAAATGTGAGCTCTGGGTCCAAAGTTTCGTTTTCTGGCTGAATTGAGCCCTACTGCCTATTCTGAGAGGCACTTTGGTCTAACTCCTCAGGGAAAGCTCATACTTGAAAATTGAATCTGTTTTTGTGCTTTTCAGACCGTGAGGAGCATGAATAATGTGTTTCTTCTACAAATCTGAGCTCTGGGTCAAAAGTTTTCTTTTCTGGGTGAATTGAGCCCTACTGCCAATTCTGAGATGCACTTTGGTCTAACTCCTCAGGGAAAGCTCCTACATGAAAATTGAATCTGTTTTTGTGCTTTTCAGACCGTGAGGAGCATGAATATATTTTTCTTCTGCAAATCTGATCTCTGTATCAAAAGTTACTCTGGCTGAATTGAGCCCTCCTGCCAATTCTGAGGTACACTTTGGTCTAACTCCGCAGGGAAAGCTCGTACTTGAAAATTGAATCTGTTTTTGTGCTTTTCAGACCGTGAGGAGCATGAATATGTTTTTCTTCTGCAAATCTGAGCTCTGTATCAAAAGTTACGTTTTCTGGCTGAATTGAGCCCTCCTGCCAATTCTGAGGTGCACTTTGGTCTAACTCCTCAGGGAAAGCTCATACTAGAAAATTGAATCTGTTTTGTGCTTTCAGACCGTGAGGAGCATGAACATGTGTTTCTTCTGCAAATCTGAGCTCTGGGTCAAAAGTTTCCTTTTCTGGCTGAATTGAGCCCTACTGCCAATTCTGAGATGCACTTTGGTCTAACTCCTCAGGGAAAGCTCGTACAGGAAAATTGAATCTGTTTTTGTGCTTTTCAGACCGTGAGGAGCATGAATATGTGTTTCTTCTGCAAATCTGAGCTCTGGGTCAAAAGTTTCCTTTTCTGGCTGAATTGAGCCCTACTGCCAATTCTGAGATGCACTTTGGTCTAACTCCTCAGGGAAAGCTCGTACATGAAAATTGAATCTGTTTTTGTGCTTTTCAGACCGTGAGGAGCATGAATATGTGTTTCTTCTGCAAATCTGAGCTCTGGGTCAAAAGTTTCCTTTTCTGGCTGAATTGAGCCCTACTGCCAATTCTGAGATTCACTTTGGTCTATCTCTCAGGGAAAGCTCATACTTGAAAATTGAATCTGTTTTTGTGCTTTTCAGACCGTGAGGAGCATGAATATGTGTTTCTTCTACAAATCTGAGTTTTGGGTCCAAAGTTTCGTTTTCTGGCTGAATTGAGCCCCACTGCCAATTCTGAGATGCACTCTGGTCTAACTCCTCAGGGAAAGCTCGTACTTGAAAATTGAATCTGTTTTTGTGCTTTTCAGACCGTGAGGAGCATGAATATGTTTTTCTTCTGCAAATCTGAGCTCTGTATCAAAAGTTACGTTTTCTGGCTGAATTGAGCCCTCCTGCCAATTCTGAGGTGCACTTTGGTCTAACTCCGCAGGGAAAGCTCGTGCTTGAAAATTGCAGGCGTTTTTGTGCTTTCAGACCGTGAGGAGCATGAATATGCATTTCTTCTGCAAATCTGATCTCTGGGTCCAAAGTTACGTTTTCTGGCTGATTGAGCCCTACTGCCAATTCTGAGAGGCACTTTGGTCTAACTCCTCAGGGAAAGCTCATACTTGAAAATTGAATCTGTTTTTGTGCTTTTCACACCGTGAGGAGCATGAATATGTGTTTCTTCTAAGCATGAATATGTGTTTCTTCTACAAATGTGAGCTCTGGGTCCAAAGTTTCGTTTTCTGGCTGAATTGAGCCCTACTGCCAATTCTGAGAGGCACTTTGGTCTAACTCTGCAGGGAAAGCTCGTGCTTGAAAATTGTAGGCATTTTTGTGCTTTTCAGACCGTGAGGAGCATGAATATGCGTTTCTTCTGCAAATCTGATCTCTGGGTCCAAAGTTACGTTTTCTGGCTAAATTGAGCCCTCCTGCCAATTCTGAGATGCACTTTGGTCTAACTCCTCAGGGAAAGCTCGTACTTGAAAATTGAATCTGTTTTTGTGCTTTTCAGACCGTGAGGAGCATGAATATGTGTTTCTTCTGCAAATCTGATCTCTGGGTCAAAAGTTTTCCTTTTCTGGCTGAATTGAGCCCTACTGCCAATTCTGAGATGCACTTTGGTCTAACTCCTCAGGGAAAGCTCGTACAGGAAAATTGAATCTGTTTTTGTGCTTTTCAGACCGTGAGGAGCATGATATATTTTTCTTCTGCAAATCTGAGCTCTGTATCAAAAGTTACGTTTTCTGGCTGAATTGAGCCCTCCTGCCAATTCTGAGGTGCACTTTGGTCTAACTCCGCAGGGAAAGCTCGTGCTTGAAAATTGCAGGCGTTTTTGTGCTTTTCAGACCGTGAGGAGCATGAATATGCATTTCTTCTGCAAATCTGATCTCTGGGTCCAAAGTTACGTTTTCTGGCTGAATTGAGCCCTACTGCCAATTCTGAGGTGCACTTTGTACTAACTCTTCCGGGAAAGCTCGTGCTTGAAAATTGAATCTGTTTTGTGCTTTTCAGACTGTGAGGAGCATGAATATGTGTTTCTTCTACAAATCTGAGCTTTGGGTCAAAAGTTTCCTTTTCTGGCTGAATTGAGCCCCACTGCCAATTCTGAGATGCACTTTGGTCTAACTCCTCAGGGAAAGCTCGTACTTGAAAATTGAATCTGTTTTTGTGCTTTTCAGGACCGTGAGGAGCATGAATATGTTTTTCTTCTGCAAATCTGAGCTCTGTATCAAAAGTACGTTTTCTGGCTGAATTGAGCCCTCCTGCCAATTCTGAGGTGCACTTTGGTCTAACTCCGCAGGGAAAGCTCGTGCTTGAAAATTGCAGGCGTTTTGTGCTTTTCAGACCGTGAGGAGCATGAATATGCATTTCTTCTGCAAATCTGATCTCTGGGTCCAAAGTTACGTTTTCTGGCTGAATTGAGCCCTACTGCCAATTCTGAGAGGCACTTTGGTCTAACTCCTCAGGGAAAGCTCATACTTGAAAATTGAATCTGTTTTTGTGCTTTTCAGACCGTGAGGAGCATGAATATGTGTTTCTTCTACAAATCTGAGCTCTGGGTCAAAAGTTTCCTTTTCTGGCTGAAGTGAGCCCTACTGCCAATTCTGAGATGCACTTTGGTCTAACTCCTCAGGGAAAGCTCCTACATGAAAATTGAATCTGTTTTTGTGCTTTTCAGACCGTGAGGAGCATGAATATATTTTTCTTCTGCAAATCTGAGCTCTGTATCAAAAGTTACGTTTTCTGGCTGAATTGAGCCCTCCTGCCAATTCTGAGGTACACTTTGGTCTAACTCCGCAGGGAAAGCTCGTACTTGAAAATTGAATTTGTTTTTGTGCTTTTCAGACCGTGAGGAGCATGAATATGTTTTTCTTCTGCAAATCTGAGCTCTGTATCAAAAGTTACGTTTTCTGGCTGAATTGAGCCCTCCTGCCAATTCTGAGGTGCACTTTGTTCTAACTCCGCAGGGAAAGCTCGTGCTTGAAAATTGCAGGCGTTTTTGTGCTTTTCAGACCGTGAGGAGCATGAATATGCATTTCTTCTGCAAATCTGATCTCTGGGTCCAAAGTTACGTTTTCTGGCTGAATTGAGCCCTACTGCCAATTCTGAGGTGCACTTTGTACTAACTCTTCCGGGAAAGCTCGTGCTTGAAAATTGAATCT
>NW_027257078.1:0-48713 GCF_029215685.1 Pituophis catenifer annectens | reverse complement strand
AAAATGTTGATGTTTTTGCTGCCCTGAGGATGAAAAACGCGTTATGCCGGTGGTCAGAAAAAAAAATCTGCCTAGGACCAAAAAAATTTTTTTTGACTCAAATGTAACAACGGATTTCTAGAATGTGGTTCGGAGGTGGAATTCCATGCTTAAAAATGTTATTATTAGCTGTTTTTAAAAAATCGAGTGTTTTTGCTCCCAGAGGAAGAAAACGCGTGATGCCGGGGGTCAGAAAAAAATCTGCCCAGGAGCAAAAAAAATTTTTTTGACTCAAATGTAACAACGGATGCTAGAATGTGGTTCGGGGTGGAATTCCATGCTTAAAAATGTTATTATTAGCTGTTTTTAAAAATCGAGTGTTTTTGCTTCCAGAGGAAGAAAACGCGTGATGCCGGGGTCAGAAAAAAATCTGCCCAGGACCAAAAAAATGTTTTTTTGACTCAAATGTAACAACGGATGCTAGAATGTGGTTCGGGGTGGAATTCCATGCTTAAAAATGTTATTATTAGCTGTTTTTAAAAATCGAGTGTTTTTGCTGCCCCGAGGAAGAAAACGCGTGATGCCGGGGTCAGAAAAAAATCTGCCCAGGACCAAAAAAAAATTTTTTTTGACTCAAATGTAACAACAGATGCTAGAATGTGGTTCGGGGTGGAATTCCATGCTTCAAAATGTTATTATTAGCTGTTTTGAAAAAATCGAGTGTTTTTGCTCCCAGAGGAAGAAAACGCGTGATGCCGGGGTCAGAAAAAAATCTGCCCAGGACCAAAAAAAATTTTTTTGACTCAAATGTAACAACGGATGCTAGAATGTGGTTCGGGGTGGAATTCCATGCTTAAAAATGTTATTATTAGCTGTTTTTAAAAATCGAGTGTTTTTGCTCCCAGAGGAAGAAAACGCGTGATGCCGGGGTCAGAAAAAAATTTCCCCCGGAGCAAAAAAAAATTTGTTGACTCAAATGTAACAATTGATGCTAGAATGTGGTTCGGGGTGGAATTCCATGCTTCAAAATGTTATTATTAGCTGTTTTGAAAAATCGAGTGTTTTTGCTCCCAGAGGAAGAAAACGCGTGATGCCGGGGTCAGAAAAAAATCTGCCCAGGACCAAAAAAATTTTTTTTGACTCAAATGTAACAACGGATGCTAGAATGTGGTTCGGGTGGAATTCCATGCTTAAAAATTTATTATTAGCTGTTTTTAAAAATCGAGTGTTTTTGCTGCCCGAGGAAGAAAACGCGTGATGCCGGGGTCAGAAAAAAATCTGCCCAGTACCAAAAAATTTTTTTTGACTCAAATGTAACAACGGATGCTAGAATGTGGTTCGGGGTGGAATTCCATGCTTAAAAATGTTATTATTAGCTGTTTCTAAAAATCGAGTGTTTTTGCTGCCCGAGGAAGAAAACGCGTGATGCCGGGGTCAGAAAAAAATCTGCCCAGTACCAAAAAAATTTTTTTTGACTCAAATGTAACAACGGATGCTAGAATGTGGTTCGGGGTGGAATTCCATGCTTAAAAATGTTATTATTAGCTGTTTCTAAAAATCGAGTGTTTTTGCTCCCAGAGGAAGAAAACGCGTGATGCCGGGGTCAGAAAAAAATCTGCCCAGGTCCAAAAAATTTTTTTTGACTCAAATGTAACAACGGATGCTAGAATGTGGTTCGGGGTGGAATTCCATGCTTAAAAATGTTATTATTAGCTGTTTTAAAAAATCAAGTGTTTTTCCTGCCCGAGGAAGAAAACGCGTGATGCTGGGGTCAGAAAAAAATCTGCCCAGGACCAAAAAAATTTTTTTTGACTCAAATGTAACAACGGATGCTAGAATGTGGTTCGGGGTGCGAATTCCATGCTTAAAAATGTTATTATTAGCTGTTTTTAAAAATGAGTGTTTTTGCTCCCAGAGGAAGAAAACGCGTGATGCCGGGGTCAGAAAAAAATCTGCCCAGGACCAAAAAAAATTTATTTGACTCAAATGTAACAACGGATGCTAGAATGTGGTTCGGGGTGGAATTCCATGCTTAAAAATGTTATTATTAGCTGTTTTTAAAAATCGAGTGTTTTTGCTCCCAGAGGAAGAAAACGCGTGATGCCGGGGTCAGAAAAAACGCTGCCCAGGACCAAAAAAATTTTTTTTGACTCAAATGTAACAACGGATGCTAGAATGTGGTTCGGGGTGGAATTCCATGCTTAAAAATGTTATTATTAGCTGTTTTTAAAAATCGAGTGTTTTTGCTGCCCGAGGAAGAAAACGCGTGATGCCGGGGTCAGAAAAAACGCTACCCAGGACCAAAAAATTTTTTTTGACTCAAATGTAACAACGGATGCTAGAATGTGGTTCGGGGTGGAATTCCATGCTTAAAAATGTTATTATTAGCTGTTTTTAAAAATCAAGTGTTTTTCCTGCCGAGGAAGAAAACGCGTGATGCTGGGGGTCAGAAAAAAATCTGCCCAGGACCAAAAAAAATTTTTTTTGACTCAAATGTAACAACGGATGCTAGAATGTGGTTCGGGGTGGAATTCCATGCTTAAAAATGTTATTATTAGCTGTTTTTAAAAATTGAGTGTTTTTGCTCCCAGAGGAAGAAAAACGCGTGATGCCGGGGTCAGAAAAAAATCTGCCCAGGACCAAAAAAAATTTATTTGACTCAAATGTAACAACGGATGCTAGAATGTGGTTCGGGGTGGAATTCCATGCTTAAAAATGTTATTATTAGCTGTTTTTAAAAATCGAGTGTTTTTGCTCCCAGAGGAAGAAAACGCGTGATGCCGGGGTCAGAAAAAACGCTGCCCAGGACCAAAAAAAATTTTTTTTGACTCAAATGTAACAACGGATGCTAGAATGTGGTTCGGGGTGGAATTCCATGCTTAAAAATGTTATTATTAGCTGTTTTTAAAAATCGAGTGTTTTTTTGCTGCCCGAGGAAGAAAACGCGTGATGCCGGGGTCAGAAAAAACGCTACCCAGGACCAAAAAATTTTTTTTGACTCAAATGTAACAACGGATGCTAGAATGTGGTTCGGGGTGGAATTCCATGCTTAAAAATGTTATTATTAGCTGTTTTTAAAAATCAAGTGTTTTTCCTGCCCGAGGAAGAAAACGCGTGATGCTGGGGTCAGAAAAAAATCTGCCCAGGACCAAAAAAATTTTTTTTGACTCAAATGTAACAACGGATGCTAGAATGTGGTTCGGGGTGGAATTCCATGCTTAAAAAATGTTATTATTAGCTGTTTTTAAAAATTGAGTGTTTTTGCTCCCAGAGGAAGAAAACGCGTGATGCCGGGGTCAGAAAAAAAATCTGCCCAGGACCAAAAAAAAATTTTTTTGACTCAAATGTAACAACGGATGCTAGAATGTGGTTCGGGGTGGAATTCCATGCTTAAAAATGTTATTATTAGCTGTTTTTAAAAATCGAGTGTTTTTGCTCCCAGAGGAAGAAAACGCGTGATGCCGGGGTCAGAAAAAACGCTGCCCAGGACCAAAAAAATTTTTTTTGACTCAAATGTAACAACGGATGCTAGAATGTGGTTCGGGGTGGAATTCCATGCTTAAAAATGTTATTATTAGCTGTTTTTAAAAATCGAGTGTTTTTGCTGCCCGAGGAAGAAAACGCGTGATGCCGGGGTCAGAAAAAACGCTGCCCAGGACCAAAAAATTTTTTTTGACTCAAATGTAACAACGGATGCTAGAATGTGGTTCGGGGTGGAATTCCATGCTTAAAAATTTTATTATTAGGTGTTTTTAAAAATCGAGTGTTTTTGCTCCCAGAGGAAGAAAACGCGTGATGCCGGGGTCAGAAAAAAATCTGCCCAGGACCAAAAAAAATTTTTTTGACTCAAATGTAACAACGGATGCTAGAATGTGGTTCGGGGTGGAATTCCATGCTTAAAAATGTTATTATTAGCTGTTTTTAAAAATCGAGTGTTTTTGCTGCCCGAGGAAGAAAACGCGTGATGCCGGGGTCAGAAAAAAATCTGCCCAGTACCAAAAAAATTTTTTTTGACTCAAATGTAACAACGGATGCTAGAATGTGGTTCAGGGTGGAATTCCCATGCTTAAAAATGTTATTATTAGCTGTTTCTAAAAATCGAGTGTTTTTGCTCCCAGAGGAAGAAAACGCGTGGTGCCGGGGTCAGAAAAAAATCTGCCCAGGTCCAAAAAATTTTTTCTGACTCAAATGTAACAACGGATGCTAGAATGTGGTTCGGGGTGGAATTCCATGCTTAAAAATGTTATTATTAGCTGTTTTTAAAAATCGAGTGTTTTTGCTCCGAGAGGAAGAAAACGCGTGATGCCGGGGTCAGAAAAAAATTTCCCCCGGAGCAAAAAAAATTTTGTTGACTCAAATGTAACAATTGATGCTAGAATGTGGTTCGGGGTGGAATTCCATGCTTCAAAATGTTATTATTAGCTGTTTTGAAAAATCGAGTGTTTTTGCTCCCAGAGGAAGAAAACGCGTGATGCCCGGGGTCAGAAAAAAAATCTGCCCAGGACCAAAAAAATTTTTTTTGACTCAAATGTAACAACGGATGCTAGAATGTGGTTCGGGGTGGAATTCCATGCTTAAAAATGTTATTATTAGCTGTTTTTAAAAATCGAGTGTTTTTGCTGCCCGAGGAAGAAAACGCGTGATGCCGGGGTCAGAAAAAAATCTGCCCAGTACCAAAAAAATTTTTTTTGACTCAAATGTAACAAACGGATGCTAGAATGTGGTTCGGGGTGGAATTCCATGCTTAAAAATGTTATTATTAGCTGTTTCTAAAAATCGAGTGTTTTTGCTGCCCGAGGAAGAAAACGCGTGATGCCGGGGTCAGAAAAAAATCTGCCCAGTACCAAAAAAATTTTTTTTGACTCAAATGTAACAACGGATGCTAGAATGTGGTTCGGGGTGGAATTCCATGCTTAAAAATGTTATTATTAGCTGTTTCTAAAAATCGAGTGTTTTTGCTCCCAGAGGAAGAAAACGCGTGATGCCGGGGTCAGAAAAAAATCTGCCCAGGTCCAAAAAATTTTTTTTGACTCAAATGTAACAACGGATGCTAGAATGTGGTTCGGGGTGGAATTCCATGCTTAAAAATGTTATTATTAGCTGTTTTTTAAAAATCAAGTGTTTTTCCTGCCCGAGGAAGAAAACGCGTGATGCTGGGGTCAGAAAAAAATCTGCCCAGGACCAAAAAAATTTTTTTTGACTCAAATGTAACAACGGATGCTAGAATGTGGTTCGGGGTGGAATTCCATGCTTAAAAATGTTATTATTAGCTGTTTTTAAAAATTGAGTGTTTTTGCTCCCAGAGGAAGAAAACGCGTGATGCCGGGGTCAGAAAAAAATCTGCCCAGGACCAAAAAAATTTTTTTTGACTCAAATGTAACAACGGATGCTAGAATGTGGTTCGGGGTGGAATTCCATGCTTAAAAATGTTATTATTAGCTGTTTTAAAAATCGAGTGTTTTTGCCTCCCAGAGGAAGAAAACGCGTGATGCCGGGGTCAGAAAAAACGCTGCCCAGGACCAAAAAAAATTTTTTTTGACTCAAATGTAACAACGGATGCTAGAATGTGGTTCGGGGTGGAATTCCATGCTTAAAAATGTTATTATTAGCTGTTTTTAAAAATCGAGTGTTTTTGCTGCCCGAGGAAGAAAACGCGTGATGCCGGGGTCAGAAAAAACGCTGCCCAGGACCAAAAAATTTTTTTTGACTCAAATGTAAACAACGGATGCTAGAATGTGGTTCGGGGTGGAATTCCATGCTTAAAAATTTTATTATTAGGTGTTTTTAAAAAATCGAGTGTTTTTGCTCCCAGAGGAAGAAAACGCGTGATGCCGGGGTCAGAAAAAAATCTGCCCAGGACCAAAAAAAATTTTTTTGACTCAAATGTAACAACGGATGCTAGAAATGTTGGTTCGGGGTGGAATTCCATGCTTAAAAATGTTATTATTAGCTGTTTTTAAAAATCGAGTGTTTTTGCTGCCCGAGGAAGAAAAGGCGTGATGCCGGGGTCAGAAAAAAATCTGCCCAGTACCAAAAAAATTTTTTTTGACTCAAATGTAACAACGGATGCTAGAATGTGGTTCAGGGTGGAATTCCATGCTTAAAAATGTTATTATTAGCTGTTTTTAAAAATCGAGTGTTTTTGCTCCCAGAGGAAGAAAACGCGTGGTGCCGGGGTCAGAAAAAAATCTGCCCAGGTCCAAAAAATTTTTTCTGACTCAAATGTAACAACGGATGCTAGAATGTGGTTCGGGGTGGAATTCCATGCTTAAAAATGTTATTATTAGCTGTTTTTAAAAATTGAGTGTTTTTGCTGCCCCGAGGAAGAAAACGCGTGATGCCGGGGTCAGAAAAAAAATCTGCCCAGGACCAAAAAATTTTTTTTGACTCAAATGTAACAACGGATGCTAGAATGTGGTTCGGGGTGGAATTCCATGCTTAAAAATGTTATTATTAGCTGTTTTTAAAAATTGAGTGTTTTTGCTCCCAGAGGAAGAAAACGCGTGATGCCGGGGTCAGAAAAAAATCTGCCCAGGACCAAAAAAAATTTTTTTGACTCAAATGTAACAACGGATGCTAGAATGTGGTTCGGGGTGGAATTCCATGCTTAAAAATGTTATTATTAGCTGTTTTTAAAAATCGAGTGTTTTTGCTCCCAGAGGAAGAAAACGCGTGATGCCGGGGTCAGAAAAAACGCTGCCCAGGACCAAAAAAATTTTTTTTGACTCAAATGTAACAACGGATGCTAGAATGTGGTTCGGGGTGGAATTCCATGCTTAAAAATGTTATTATTAGCTGTTTTTAAAAATCGAGTGTTTTTGCTGCCCGAGGAAGAAAACGCGTGATGCCGGGGTCAGAAAAAACGCTGCCCAGGACCAAAAAATTTTTTTTGACTCAAATGTAACAACGGATGCTAGAATGTGGTTCGGGGGTGGAATTCCATGCTTAAAAATTTTATTATTAGGTGTTTTTAAAAATCGAGTGTTTTTGCTCCCAGAGGAAGAAAACGCGTGATGCCGGGGTCAGAAAAAAATCTGCCCAGGACCAAAAAAATTTTTTTTGACTCAAATGTAACAACGGATGCTAGAATGTGGTTCGGGGTGGAATTCCATGCTTAAAAATGTTATTATTAGCTGTTTTTAAAAATTGAGTGTTTTTGCTCCCAGAGAAGAAAACGCGTGATGCCGGGGTCAGAAAAAAATCTGCCCAGGACCAAAAAAAATTTTTTTGACTCAAATGTAACAACGGATGCTAGAATGTGGTTCGGGGTGGAATTCCATGCTTAAAAATGTTATTATTAGCTGTTTTTAAAAATCGAGTGTTTTTGCTCCCAGAGGAAGAAAACGCGTGATGCCGGGGTCAGAAAAAACGCTGCCCAGGACCAAAAAAATTTTTTTTGACTCAAATGTAACAACGGATGCTAGAATGTGGTTCGGGGTGGAATTCCATGCTTAAAAATGTTATTATTAGCTGTTTTAAAAATCGAGTGTTTTTGCTGCCCGAGGAAGAAAACGCGTGATGCCGGGGTCAGAAAAACGCTGCCCAGGACCAAAAAATTTTTTTGACTCAAATGTAACAACGGATGCTAGAATGTGGTTCGGGGTGGAATTCCATGCTTAAAAAATTTTATTATTAGGTGTTTTTAAAAATCGAGTGTTTTTGCTCCCAGAGGAAGAAAACGCGTGATGCCGGGGTCAGAAAAAAATCTGCCCAGGACCAAAAAAAATTTTTTTGACTCAAATGTAACAACGGATGCTAGAATGTGGTTCGGGGTGGAATTCCATGCTTAAAAATGTTATTATTAGCTGTTTTTAAAAATCGAGTGTTTTTGCTGCCCGAGGAAGAAAAGGCGTGATGCCGGGGTCAGAAAAAAATCTGCCCAGTACCAAAAAAATTTTTTTTGACTCAAATGTAACAACGGATGCTAGAATGTGGTTTCAGGGTGGAATTCCATGCTTAAAAATGTTATTATTAGCTGTTTTTAAAAATCGAGTGTTTTTGCTTCCAGAGGAAGAAAACGCGTGATGCCGGGGTCAGAAAAAAATCTGCCCAGGACCAAAAAAAATTTTTTTTTGACTCAAATTGTAACAACGGATGCTAGAATGTGGTTCGGGGTGGAATTCCATGCTTAAAAATGTTATTATTAGCTGTTTTTAAAAATCGAGTGTTTGTTGCTGCCCGAGGAAGAAAACGCGTGATGCCGGGGTCAGAAAAAATCTGCCCAGGACCAAAAAAAATTTTTTTTGACTCAAATGTAACAACAGATGCTAGAATGTGGTTCGGGGTGGAATTCCATGCTTCAAAATGTTATTATTAGCTGTTTTGAAAAATCGAGTGTTTTTGCTCCCAGAGGAAGAAAACGCGTGATGCCGGGGTCAGAAAAAAATCTGCCCAGGACCAAAAAAAATTTTTTTGACTCAAATGTAACAACGGATGCTAGAATGTGGTTCGGGGTGGAATTCCATGCTTAAAAATGTTATTATTAGCTGTTTTTAAAAATCGAGTGTTTTTGCTCCGAGAGGAAGAAAACGCGTGATGCCGGGGTCAGAAAAAAATTTCCCCCGGAGCAAAAAAAATTTTGTTGACTCAAATGTAACAATTGATGCTAGAATGTGGTTCGGGGTGGAATTCCATGCTTCAAAATGTTATTATTAGCTGTTTTGAAAAATCGAGTGTTTTTGCTCCCAGAGGAAGAAAACGCGTGATGCCGGGGTCAGAAAAAAATCTGCCCAGGACCAAAAAAAATTTTTTTTGACTCAAATGTAACAACGGATGCTAGAATGTGGTTCGGGGTGGAATTCCATGCTTAAAAATGTTATTATTAGCTGTTTTTAAAAATCGAGTGTTTTTTGCTGCCCGAGGAAGAAAACGCGTGATGCCGGGGTCAGAAAAAAATCTGCCCAGTACCAAAAAAATTTTTTTTGACTCAAATGTAACAACGGATGCTAGAATGTGGTTCGGGGTGGAATTCCATGCTTAAAAATGTTATTATTAGCTGTTTCTAAAAATCGAGTGTTTTTGCTGCCCGAGGAAGAAAACGCGTGATGCCGGGGTCAGAAAAAAATCTGCCCAGTACCAAAAAAATTTTTTTTGACTCAAATGTAACAACGGATGCTAGAATGTGGTTCGGGGTGGAATTCCATGCTTAAAAATGTTATTATTAGCTGTTTCTAAAAATCGAGTGTTTTTGCTCCCAGAGGAAGAAAACGCGTGATGCCGGGGTCAGAAAAAAATCTGCCCAGGTCCAAAAAATTTTTTTTGACTCAAATGTAACAACGGATGCTAGAATGTGGTTCGGGGTGGAATTCCATGCTTAAAAATGTTATTATTAGCTGTTTTAAAAAAATCAAGTGTTTTTCCTGCCCGAGGAAGAAAACGCGTGATGCTGGGGGTCAGAAAAAAATCTGCCCAGGACCAAAAAAATTTTTTTTTGACTCAAATGTAACAACGGATGCTAGAATGTGGTTCGGGGTGGAATTCCATGCTTAAAAATGTTATTATTAGCTGTTTTAAAAATTGAGTGTTTTTGCTCCCAGAGGAAGAAAACGCGTGATGCCGGGGTCAGAAAAAAATCTGCCCCAGGACCAAAAAAAATTTATTTGACTCAAATGTAACAACGGATGCTAGAATGTGGTTCGGGGTGGAATTCCATGCTTAAAAATGTTATTATTAGCTGTTTTAAAAATCGAGTGTTTTTGCTCCCAGAGGAAGAAAACGCGTGATGCCGGGGTCAGAAAAAACGCTGCCCAGGACCAAAAAAATTTTTTTTGACTCAAATGTAACAACGGATGCTAGAATGTGGTTCGGGGTGGAATTCCATGCTTAAAAAATGTTATTATTAGCTGTTTTTAAAAATCGAGTGTTTTTGCTGCCCGAGGAAGAAAACGCGTGATGCCGGGGTCAGAAAAAACGCTACCCAGGACCAAAAAATTTTTTTTGACTCAAATGTAACAACGGATGCTAGAATGTGGTTCGGGGTGGAATTCCATGCTTAAAAATGTTATTATTAGCTGTTTTTAAAATCAAGTGTTTTTTCCTGCCCGAGGAAGAAAACGCGTGATGCTGGGGTCAGAAAAAAATCTGCCCAGGACCAAAAAAATTTTTTTTGACTCAAATGTAACAACGGATGCTAGAATGTGGTTCGGGGTGGAATTCCATGCTTAAAAATGTTATTATTAGCTGTTTTTAAAAATTGAGTGTTTTTGCTCCCAGAGGAAGAAAACGCGTGATGCCGGGGTCAGAAAAAAATCTGCCCAGGACCAAAAAAAATTTTTTTGACTCAAATGTAACAACGGATGCTAGAATGTGGTTCGGGGTGGAATTCCATGCTTAAAAATGTTATTATTAGCTGTTTTTAAAAATCGAGTGTTTTTGCTCCCAGAGGAAGAAAACGCGTGATGCCGGGGTCAGAAAAAACGCTGCCCAGGACCAAAAAAATTTTTTTTGACTCAAATGTAACAACGGATGCTAGAATGTGGTTCGGGGTGGAATTCCATGCTTAAAAATGTTATTATTAGCTGTTTTTAAAAATCGAGTGTTTTTGCTGCCCGAGGAAGAAAACGCGTGATGCCGGGGTCAGAAAAAACGCTGCCCAGGACCAAAAAATTTTTTTTGACTCAAATGTAACAACGGATGCTAGAATGTGGTTCGGGGTGGAATTCCATGCTTAAAAATTTTATTATTAGGTGTTTTTAAAAATCGAGTGTTTTTGCTCCCAGAGGAAGAAAACGCGTGATGCCGGGGTCAGAAAAAAATCTGCCCAGGACCAAAAAAAATTTTTTTGACTCAAATGTAACAACGGATGCTAGAATGTGGTTCGGGGTGGAATTCCATGCTTAAAAATGTTATTATTAGCTGTTTTTAAAAATCGAGTGTTTTTGCTGCCCGAGGAAGAAAACGCGTGATGCCGGGGTCAGAAAAAAATCTGCCCAGTACCAAAAAAATTTTTTTTGACTCAAATGTAACAACGGATGCTAGAATGTGGTTCAGGGTGGAATTCCATGCTTAAAAATGTTATTATTAGCTGTTTCTAAAAATCGAGTGTTTTTGCTCCCAGAGGAAGAAAACGCGTGGTGCCGGGGTCAGAAAAAAATCTGCCCAGGTCCAAAAAATTTTTTCTGACTCAAATGTAACAACGGATGCTAGAATGTGGTTCGGGGTGGAATTCCATGCTTAAAAATGTTATTATTAGCTGTTTTTAAAAATCGAGTGTTTTTGCTCCGAGAGGAAGAAAACGCGTGATGCCGGGGTCAGAAAAAAATTTCCCCCGGAGCAAAAAAAATTTTGTTGACTCAAATGTAACAATTGATGCTAGAATGTGGTTCGGGGTGGAATTCCATGCTTCAAAATGTTATTATTAGCTGTTTTGAAAAATCGAGTGTTTTTGCTCCCAGAGGAAGAAAACGCGTGATGCCGGGGTCAGAAAAAAATCTGCCCAGGACCAAAAAAATTTTTTTTGACTCAAATGTAACAACGGATGCTAGAATGTGGTTCGGGGTGGAATTCCATGCTTAAAAATGTTATTATTAGCTGTTTTTAAAAATCGAGTGTTTTTGCTGCCCGAGGAAGAAAACGCGTGATGCCGGGGTCAGAAAAAAATCTGCCCAGTACCAAAAAAATTTTTTTTGACTCAAATGTAACAACGGATGCTAGAATGTGGTTCGGGGTGGAAATTCCATGCTTAAAAATGTTATTATTAGCTGTTTCTAAAAATCGAGTGTTTTTGCTGCCCGAGGAAGAAAACGCGTGATGCCGGGGTCAGAAAAAAATCTGCCCAGTACCAAAAAAATTTTTTTTGACTCAAATGTAACAACGGATGCTAGAATGTGGTTCGGGGTGGAATTCCATGCTTAAAAATGTTATTATTAGCTGTTTCTAAAAATCGAGTGTTTTTGCTCCCAGAGGAAGAAAACGCGTGATGCCGGGGTCAGAAAAAAATCTGCCCAGGTCCAAAAAATTTTTTTTGACTCAAATGTAACAACGGATGCTAGAATGTGGTTCGGGGTGGAATTCCATGCTTAAAAATGTTATTATTAGCTGTTTTTAAAAATCAAGTGTTTTTCCTGCCCGAGGAAGAAAACGCGTGATGCTGGGGTCAGAAAAAAATCTGCCCAGGACCAAAAAAATTTTTTTTGACTCAAATGTAACAACGGATGCTAGAATGTGGTTCGGGGTGGAATTCCATGCTTAAAAATGTTATTATTAGCTGTTTTTAAAAATTGAGTGTTTTTGCTCCCAGAGGAAGAAAACGCGTGATGCCGGGGTCAGAAAAAAATCTGCCCAGGACCAAAAAAATTTTTTTTGACTCAAATGTAACAACGGATGCTAGAATGTGGTTCGGGGTGGAATTCCATGCTTAAAAATGTTATTATTAGCTGTTTTTAAAAATCGAGTGTTTTTGCTCCCAGAGGAAGAAAACGCGTGATGCCGGGGTCAGAAAAAACGCTGCCCAGGACCAAAAAAATTTTTTTTGACTCAAATGTAACAACGGATGCTAGAATGTGGTTCGGGGTGGAATTCCATGCTTAAAAATGTTATTATTAGCTGTTTTTAAAAATCGAGTGTTTTTGCTGCCCGAGGAAGAAAACGCGTGATGCCGGGGTCAGAAAAAACGCTGCCCAGGACCAAAAAATTTTTTTTGACTCAAATGTAACAACGGATGCTAGAATGTGGTTCGGGGTGGAATTCCATGCTTAAAAATTTTATTATTAGGTGTTTTTAAAAATCGAGTGTTTTTGCTCCCAGAGGAAGAAAACGCGTGATGCCGGGGTCAGAAAAAAATCTGCCCAGGACCAAAAAAAATTTTTTTGACTCAAATGTAACAACGGATGCTAGAATGTGGTTCGGGGTGGAATTCCATGCTTAAAAATGTTATTATTAGCTGTTTTTAAAAATCGAGTGTTTTTGCTGCCCGAGGAAGAAAAGGCGTGATGCCGGGGTCAGAAAAAAATCTGCCCAGTACCAAAAAAATTTTTTTTGACTCAAATGTAACAACGGATGCTAGAATGTGGTTCAGGGTGGAATTCCATGCTTAAAAATGTTATTATTAGCTGTTTCTAAAAATCGAGTGTTTTTGCTCCCAGAGGAAGAAAACGCGTGGTGCCGGGGTCAGAAAAAAATCTGCCCAGGTCCAAAAAATTTTTTCTGACTCAAATGTAACAACGGATGCTAGAATGTGGTTCGGGGTGGAATTCCATGCTTAAAAATGTTATTATTAGCTGTTTTTAAAAATTGAGTGTTTTTGCTGCCCGAGGAAGAAAACGCGTGATGCCGGGGTCAGAAAAAAATCTGCCCAGGACCAAAAAAATTTTTTTTGACTCAAATGTAACAACGGATGCTAGAATGTGGTTCGGGGTGGAATTCCATGCTTAAAAATGTTATTATTAGCTGTTTTTAAAAATTGAGTGTTTTTGCTCCCAGAGGAAGAAAACGCGTGATGCCGGGGTCAGAAAAAAATCTGCCCAGGACCAAAAAAAATTTTTTTGACTCAAATGTAACAACGGATGCTAGAATGTGGTTCGGGGTGGAATTCCATGCTTAAAAATGTTATTATTAGCTGTTTTTAAAAATCGAGTGTTTTTGCTCCCAGAGGAAGAAAACGCGTGATGCCGGGGTCAGAAAAAACGCTGCCCAGGACCAAAAAAATTTTTTTTGACTCAAATGTAACAACGGATGCTAGAATGTGGTTCGGGGTGGAATTCCATGCTTAAAAATGTTATTATTAGCTGTTTTTAAAAATCGAGTGTTTTTGCTGCCCGAGGAAGAAAACGCGTGATGCCGGGGTCAGAAAAAACGCTGCCCAGGACCAAAAAATTTTTTTTGACTCAAATGTAACAACGGATGCTAGAATGTGGTTCGGGGTGGAATTCCATGCTTAAAAATTTTATTATTAGGTGTTTTTAAAAATCGAGTGTTTTTGCTCCCAGAGGAAGAAAACGCTTGATGCCGGGGTCAGAAAAAAATCTGCCCAGGACCAAAAAAATTTTTTTTGACTCAAATGTAACAACGGATGCTAGAATGTGGTTCGGGGTGGAATTCCATGCTTAAAAATGTTATTATTAGCTGTTTTTAAAAATTGAGTGTTTTTGCTCCCAGAGGAAGAAAACGCGTGATGCCGGGGTCAGAAAAAAATCTGCCCAGGACCAAAAAAAATTTTTTTGACTCAAATGTAACAACGGATGCTAGAATGTGGTTCGGGGTGGAATTCCATGCTTAAAAATGTTATTATTAGCTGTTTTTAAAAATCGAGTGTTTTTGCTCCCAGAGGAAGAAAACGCGTGATGCCGGGGTCAGAAAAAACGCTGCCCAGGACCAAAAAAATTTTTTTTGACTCAAATGTAACAACGGATGCTAGAATGTGGTTCGGGGTGGAATTCCATGCTTAAAAATGTTATTATTAGCTGTTTTTAAAAATCGAGTGTTTTTGCTGCCCGAGGAAGAAAACGCGTGATGCCGGGGTCAGAAAAAACGCTGCCCAGGACCAAAAAATTTTTTTTGACTCAAATGTAACAACGGATGCTAGAATGTGGTTCGGGGTGGAATTCCATGCTTAAAAATTTTATTATTAGGTGTTTTTAAAAATCGAGTGTTTTTGCTCCCAGAGGAAGAAAACGCGTGATGCCGGGGTCAGAAAAAAATCTGCCCAGGACCAAAAAAAATTTTTTTGACTCAAATGTAACAACGGATGCTAGAATGTGGTTCGGGGTGGAATTCCATGCTTAAAAATGTTATTATTAGCTGTTTTTAAAAATCGAGTGTTTTTGCTGCCCGAGGAAGAAAAGGCGTGATGCCGGGGTCAGAAAAAAATCTGCCCAGTACCAAAAAAATTTTTTTTGACTCAAATGTAACAACGGATGCTAGAATGTGGTTCAGGGTGGAATTCCATGCTTAAAAATGTTATTATTAGCTGTTTCTAAAAATCGAGTGTTTTTGCTCCCAGAGGAAGAAAACGCGTGGTGCCGGGGTCAGAAAAAAATCTGCCCAGGTCCAAAAAAATTTTTTCTGACTCAAATGTAACAACGGATGCTAGAATGTGGTTCGGGGTGGAATTCCATGCTTAAAAATGTTATTATTAGCTGTTTTTAAAAATTGAGTGTTTTTTGCTGCCCGAGGAAGAAAACGCGTGATGCCGGGGTCAGAAAAAAATCTGCCCAGGACCAAAAAAATTTTTTTTGACTCAAATGTAACAACGGATGCTAGAATGTGGTTCGGGGTGGAATTCCATGCTTAAAAATGTTATTATTAGCTGTTTTTAAAAATTGAGTGTTTTTGCTCCCAGAGGAAGAAAACGCGTGATGCCGGGGTCAGAAAAAAATCTGCCCAGGACCAAAAAAAATTTTTTTGACTCAAATGTAACAACGGATGCTAGAATGTGGTTCGGGGTGGAATTCCATGCTTAAAAATGTTATTATTAGCTGTTTTTAAAAATCGAGTGTTTTTGCTCCCAGAGGAAGAAAACGCGTGATGCCGGGGTCAGAAAAAACGCTGCCCAGGACCAAAAAAAATTTTTTTGACTCAAATGTAACAACGGATGCTAGAATGTGGTTCGGGGTGGAATTCCATGCTTAAAAATGTTATTATTAGCTGTTTTTAAAAATCGAGTGTTTTTGCTGCCCGAGGAAGAAAAGGCGTGATGCCGGGGTCAGAAAAAAATCTGCCCAGTACCAAAAAAATTTTTTTTGACTCAAATGTAACAACGGATGCTAGAATGTGGTTCAGGGTGGAATTCCATGCTTAAAAATGTTATTATTAGCTGTTTCTAAAAATCGAGTGTTTTTGCTCCCAGAGGAAGAAAACGCGTGGTGCCGGGGTCAGAAAAAAATCTGCCCAGGTCCAAAAAATTTTTTCTGACTCAAATGTAACAACGGATGCTAGAATGTGGTTCGGGGTGGAATTCCATGCTTAAAAATGTTATTATTAGCTGTTTTTAAAAATTGAGTGTTTTTGCTGCCCGAGGAAGAAAACGCGTGATGCCGGGGTCAGAAAAAAATCTGCCCAGGACCAAAAAAATTTTTTTTGACTCAAATGTAACAACGGATGCTAGAATGTGGTTCGGGGTGGAATTCCATGCTTAAAAATGTTATTATTAGCTGTTTTTAAAAATTGAGTGTTTTTGCTCCCAGAGGAAGAAAACGCGTGATGCCGGGGTCAGAAAAAAATCTGCCCAGGACCAAAAAAAATTTTTTTGACTCAAATGTAACAACGGATGCTAGAATGTGGTTCGGGGTGGAATTCCATGCTTAAAAATGTTATTATTAGCTGTTTTTAAAAATCGAGTGTTTTTGCTCCCAGAGGAAGAAAACGCGTGATGCCGGGGTCAGAAAAAACGCTGCCCAGGACCAAAAAAATTTTTTTTGACTCAAATGTAACAACGGATGCTAGAATGTGGTTCGGGGTGGAATTCCATGCTTAAAAATGTTATTATTAGCTGTTTTTAAAAATCGAGTGTTTTTGCTGCCCGAGGAAGAAAACGCGTGATGCCGGGGTCAGAAAAAACGCTGCCCAGGACCAAAAAATTTTTTTTGACTCAAATGTAACAACGGATGCTAGAATGTGGTTCGGGGTGGAATTCCATGCTTAAAAATTTTATTATTAGGTGTTTTTAAAAATCGAGTGTTTTTGCTCCCAGAGGAAGAAAACGCGTGATGCCGGGGTCAGAAAAAAATCTGCCCAGGACCAAAAAAAATTTTTTTGACTCAAATGTAACAACGGATGCTAGAATGTGGTTCGGGGTGGAATTCCATGCTTAAAAATGTTATTATTAGCTGTTTTTAAAAATCGAGTGTTTTTGCTGCCCGAGGAAGAAAACGCGTGATGCCGGGGTCAGAAAAAAATCTGCCCAGTACCAAAAAAATTTTTTTTGACTCAAATGTAACAACGGATGCTAGAATGTGGTTCAGGGTGGAATTCCATGCTTAAAAATGTTATTATTAGCTGTTTCTAAAAATCGAGTGTTTTTGCTCCCAGAGGAAGAAAACGCGTGGTGCCGGGGTCAGAAAAAAATCTGCCCAGGTCCAAAAAATTTTTTTGACTCAAATGTAACAACGGATGCTAGAATGTGGTTCGGGGTGGAATTCCATGCTTAAAAATGTTATTATTAGCTGTTTTTAAAAATTGAGTGTTTTTGCTGCCCGAGGAAGAAAACGCGTGATGCCGGGGTCAGAAAAAAATCTGCCCAGGACCAAAAAAATTTTTTTTGACTCAAATGTAACAACGGATGCTAGAATGTGGTTCGGGGTGGAATTCCATGCTTAAAAATGTTATTATTAGCTGTTTTTAAAAATCGAGTGTTTTTGCTCCCAGAGGAAGAAAACGCGTGATGCCGGGGTCAGAAAAAACGCTGCCCAGGACCAAAAATTTTTTTTTGACTCAAATGTAACAACGGATGCTAGAATGTGGTTCGGGGTGGAATTCCATACTTAAAAATGTTATTATTAGCTGTTTTTAAAAATCAAGTGTTTTTGCTGCCCGAGGAAGAAAACGCGTGATGCCGGGGTCAGAAAAAAATCTGCCCAGTACGAAAAAAAATTTTTTTGACTCAAATGTAACAACGGATGCTAGAATGTGGTTCAGGGTGGAATTCCATGCTTAAAAATGTTATTATTAGCTGTTTCTAAAAATCGAGTGTTTTTGCTCCCAGAGGAAGAAAACGCGTGATGCCGGGGTCAGAAAAAAATCTGCCCAGGTCCAAAAAAATTTTTTTTGACTCAAATGTAACAACGGATGCTAGAATGTGGTTCGGGGTGGAATTCCATGCTTAAAAATGTTATTATTAGCTGTTTTTAAAAATCGAGTGTTTTTGCTCCCAGAGGAAGAAAACGCGTGATGCCGGGGTCAGAAAAAAATCTGCCCAGGTCCAAAAAAATTTTTTTTGACTCAAATGTAGCAACGGATGCTAGAATGTGGTTCGGGGTGGAATTCCATGCTTAAAAATGTTATTATTAGCTGTTTTTAAAAATCGAGCGTTTTTGCTCCCAGAGGAAGAAAACGCGTGATGCCGGGGTCAGAAAAAACGCTGCCCAGGACCAAAAAATTTTTTTGACTCAAATGTAACAACGGATGCTAGAATGTGGTTCGGGGTGGAATTCCATGCTTAAAAATGTTATTATTAGCTGTTTTTAAAAATCGAGCGTTTTTGCTCCCAGAGGAAGAAAACGCGTGATGCCGGGGTCAGAAAAAACGCTGCCCAGGACCAAAAAATTTTTTTGACTCAAATGTAACAACGGATGCTAGAATGTGGTTCGGGGTGGAATTCCATGCTTAAAAATGTTATTATTAGCTGTTTTTAAAAATCGAGCGTTTTTGCTCCCAGAGGAAGAAAACGCGTGATGCCGGGGTCAGAAAAAACGCTGCCCAGGACCAAAAAATTTTTTTGACTCAAATGTAACAACGGATGCTAGAATGTGGTTCGGGGTGGAATTCCATGCTTAAAAATGTTATTATTAGCTGTTTTTAAAAATCGAGTGTTTTTGCTCCCAGAGGAAGAAAACGCGTGATGCCGGAGTCAGAAAAAAATCTGCCCAGTACCAAAAAAATTTTTTTTGACTCAAATGTAACAACGGATGCTAGAATGTGGTTCGGGGTGGAATTCCATGCTTAAAAATGTTATTATTAGCTGTTTTTAAAAATCGAGTGTTTTTGCTGCCCGAGGAAGAAAACGCGTGATGCCGGGGTCAGAAAAAACGCTGCCCAGGACCAAAAATTTTTTTTTGACTAAAATGTAACAACGGATGCTAGAATGTGGTTCAGGGTGGAATTCCATGCTTAAAAATTTTATTATTAGGTGTTTTTAAAAATCGAGTGTTTTTGCTCCCAGAGGAAGAAAACGCGTGATGCCGGGGTCAGAAAAAAATCTGCCCAGGACCAAAAAAAATTTTTTTGACTCAAATGTAACAACGGATGGTAGAATGTGGTTCGGGGTGGAATTCCATGCTTAAAAATGTTATTATTAGCTGTTTTTAAAAATCGAGTGTTTTTGCTGCCCGAGGAAGAAAACGCGTGATGCCGGGGTCAGAAAAAAATCTGCCCAGGTCCAAAAAATTTTTTCTGACTCAAATGTAACAACGGATGCTAGAATGTGGTTCGGGGTGGAATTCCATGCTTAAAAATGTTATTATTAGCTGTTTTTAAAAATTGAGTGTTTTTGCTGCCCGAGGAAGAAAACGCGTGATGCCGGGGTCAGAAAAAAATCTGCCCAGGACCAAAAAAATTTTTTTTGACTCAAATGTAACAACGGATGCTAGAATGTGGTTCGGGGTGGAATTCCATGCTTAAAAATGTTATTATTAGCTGTTTTTAAAAATCGAGTGTTTTTGCTCCCAGAGGAAGAAAACGCGTGATGCCGGGGTCAGAAAAAAATCTGCCCAGGTCCAAAAAAATTTTTTTTGACTCAAATGTAACAACGGATGCTAGAATGTGGTTCGGGGTGGAATTCCATGCTTAAAAATGTTATTATTAGCTGTTTTTAAAAATCGAGTGTTTTTGCTCCCAGAGGAAGAAAACGCGTGATGCCGGGGTCAGAAAAAAATCTGCCCAGGTCCAAAAAAATTTTTTTTGACTCAAATGTAACAACGGATGCTAGAATGTGGTTCGGGGTGGAATTCCATGCTTAAAAATGTTATTATTAGCTGTTTTTAAAAATCGAGTGTTTTTGCTCCCAGAGGAAGAAAACGCGTGATGCCGGGGTCAGAAAAAACGCTGCCCAGGACCAAAAAGTTTTTTTTGACTCAAATGTAACAACGGATGCTAGAATGTGGTTCGGGGTGGAATTCCATGCTTAAAAATGTTATTATTAGCTGTTTTTAAAAATCGAGTGTTTTTGCTGCCCGAGGAAGAAAACGCGTGATGCCGGGGTCAGAAAAAAATCTGCCCAGGACCAAAAAAAATTTTTTTTGACTCAAATGTAACAACGGATGCTAGAATGTGGTTTGGGGTGGAATTCCATCCTTAAAAATGTTATTATTAACTGTTTTTAAAAATCGAGTGTTTTTGCTCCCAGAGGAAGAAAACACGTGATGCCGGGGTCAGAAAAAAATCTGCCCAGGACCAAAAAAATTTTTTTTGACTCAAATGTAACAACGGATGCTAGAATGTGGTTCGGGGTGGAATTCCATGCTTAAAAATGTTATTATTAGCTGTTTTTAAAAATCGAGTGTTTTTGCTGCCCGAGGAAGAAAACGCGTGATGCCGGGGTCAGAAAAAAATCTGCCCAGGACCAAAAAAATTTTTTTTGACTCAAATGTAACAACGGATGCTAGAATGTGGTTTGGGGTGGAATTCCATCCTTAAAAATGTTATTATTAGCTGTTTTTAAAAATCGAGTGTTTTTCCTCCCAGAGGAAGAAAACGCGTGATGCCGGGGTCAGAAAAAAATCTGCCCCGGAGCAAAAAAAATTTTTTTGCCTCAAATGTAACAACGGATGCTAGAATGTGGTTCGGGGTGGAATTCCATGCTTAAAAATGTTATTATTAGCTGTTTTTAAAAATCGAGTGTTTTTGCTGCCCGAGGAAGAAAACGCGTGATGCCGGGGTCAGAAAAAAATCTGCCCAGGACGAAAAAAATTTTTTTTGACTCAAATGTAACAACGGATGCTAGAATGTGGTTCGGGGTGGAATTCCATGCTTAAAAATGTTATTATTAGCTGTTTATAAAAATCGAGTGTTTTTGCTCCCAGAGGAAGAAAAAGCTTGATGCCGGGGTCAGAAAAAAATCTGCCCAGGACCAAAAAAATTTTTTTTGACTCAAATGTAACAACGGATGCTAGAATGTGGTTCGGGGTGGAATTCCATGCTTAAAAATGTTATTATTAGCTGTTTTTAAAAATCGAGTGTTTTTGCTGCCCGAGGAAGAAAACGCGTGATGCCGGGGTCAGAAAAAAATCTGCCCAGGACCAAAAAAATTTTTTTTCACTCAAATGTAACAACGGATGCTAGAATGTGGTTCGGGGTGGAATTCCATGCTTAAAAATGTTATTATTAGCTGTTTTTAAAAATCGAGTGTTTTTGCTCCCAGAGGAAGAAAACGCGTGATGCCGGGGTCAGAAAAAAATCTGCCCAGGTCCAAAAAATTTTTTTTTGACTCAAATGTAACAACGGATGCTAGAATGTGGTTCGGGGTGGAATTCCATGCTTAAAAATGTTATTATTAGCTGTTTTTAAAAATCGAGTGTTTTTACTTCCAGAAGAAGAAAACGCGTGATGCCGGGGTCAGAAAAAACGCTGCCCAGGACCAAAAAAATTTTTTTGACTCAAATGTAACAACGGATGCTAGAATGTGGTTCGGGGTGGAATTCCATACTTAAAAATGTTATTATTAGCTGTTTTTAAAAATCGAGTGTTTTTGCTGCCCGAGGAAGAAAACGCGTGATGCCGGGGTCAGAAAAAAATCTGCCCAGGACCAAAAAAATTTTTTTTTGACTCAAATGTAACAACGGATGCTAGAATGTGGTTCGGGGTGGAATTCCATGCTTAAAAATGTTATTATTAGCTGTTTTAAAAATCGAGTGTTTTTGCTGCCCGAGGAAGAAAACGCGTTATGCCGGGGTCAGAAAAAAATCTGCCTAGGACCAAAAAAATTTTTTTTGACTCAAATGTAACAACGGATTCTAGAATGTGGTTCGGGGTGGAATTCCATGCTTAAAAATGTTATTATTAGCTGTTTTTAAAAATCGAGTGTTTTTGCTCCCAGAGGAAGAAAACGCGTGATGCCGGGGTCAGAAAAAAATCTGCCCAGGACCAAAAAAATTTTTTTTGACTCAAATGTAACAACGGATGCTAGAATGTGGTTCGGGGTGGAATTCCATGCTTAAAAATGTTATTATTAGCTGTTTTTAAAAATCGAGTGTTTTTGCTCCCAGAGGAAGAAAACGCGTGATGCCGGGGTCAGAAAAAAATCTGCCCAGGTCCAAAAAATTTTTTTTTGACTCAAATGTAACAACGGATGCTAGAATGTGGTTCGGGGTGGAATTCCATGCTTAAAAATGTTATTATTAGCTGTTTTTAAAAATCGAGTGTTTTTGCTCCCAGAGGAAGAAAACGCGTGATGCCGGGGTCAGAAAAAACGCTGCCCAGGACCAAAAAATTTTTTTTGACTCAAATGTAACAACGGATGCTAGAATGTGGTTCGGGGTGGAATTCCATGCTTAAAAATTAAAAATGTTATTATTAGCTGTTTTTAAAAATCGAGTGTTTTTGCTGCCCGAGGAAGAAAACGCGTGATGCCGGGGTCAGAAAAAAATCTGCCCAGGACCAAAAAAATTTTTTTTGACTCAAATGTAACAACGGATGCTAGAATGTGGTTCGGGGTGGAATTCCATGCTTAAAAATGTTATTATTAGGTGTTTTTAAAAATCGAGTGTTTTTGCTCCGAGAGGAAGAAAACGCGTGATGCCGGGGTCAGAAAAAAATCTGCCCCGGAGCAAAAAAAATTTTTTTGACTCAAATGTAACAACGGATGCTAGAATGTGGTTCGGGGTGGAATTCCATGCTTAAAAATTTTATTATTAGGTGTTTTTAAAAATCGAGTGTTTTTTCTCCCAGAGGTAGAAAACGCGTGATGCCGGAGTCAGAAAAAAATCTGCCCAGTACCAAAAAAATTTTTTTTCACTCAAATGTAACAACGGATGCTAGAATGTGGTTTGGGGTGGAATTCCATCCTTAAAAATGTTATTATTAACTGTTTTTAAAAATCGAGTGTTTTTGCTCCCAGAGGAAGAAAACGCGTGATGCCGGGGTCAGAAAAAAATCTGCCCAGGTCCAAAAAATTTTTTCTGACTCAAATGTAACAACGGATGCTAGAATGTGGTTCGGGGTGGAATTCCATGCTTAAAAATGTTATTATTAGCTGTTTTTAAAAATTGAGTGTTTTTTGCTGCCCGAGGAAGAAAACGCGTGATGCCGGGGTCAGAAAAAAATCTGCCCAGGACCAAAAAAATTATTTTTTGACTCAAATGTAACAACGGATGCTAGAATGTGGGTTCGGGGTGGAATTCCATGCTTAAAAATGTTATTATTAGCTGTTTTTAAAAATCGAGTGTTTTTTGCTCCCAGAGGAAGAAAACGCGTGATGCCGGGGTCAGAAAAAAATCTGCCCAGGTCCAAAAAATTTTTTTTTGACTCAAATGTAACAACGGATGCTAGAATGTGGTTCGGGGTGGAATTCCATGCTTAAAAATGTTATTATTAGCTGTTTTTTAAAAATCGAGTGTTTTTGCTCCCAGAGGAAGAAAACGCGTGATGCCGGGGTCAGAAAAAACGCTGCCCAGGACCAAAAAGTTTTTTTTGACTCAAATGTAACAACGGATGCTAGAATGTGGTTCGGGGTGGAATTCCATACTTAAAAAATGTTATTATTAGCTGTTTTTAAAAATCAAGTGTTTTTGCTGCCCGAGGAAGAAAACGCGTGATGCCGGGGTCAGAAAAAAATCTGCCCAGGACCAAAAAAAATTTTTTTTGACTCAAATGTAACAACGGATGCTAGAATGTGGTTCGGGGTGGAATTCCATGCTTAAAAATGTTATTATTAGCTGTTTTTAAAAATCGAGTGTTTTTGCTGCCCGAGGAAGAAAACGTGTGATTCCGGGGTCAGAAAAAACGCTGCCCAGGACCAAAAATTTTTTTTTGACTCAAATGTAACAACGGATGCTAGAATGTGGTTCGGGGTGGAATTCCATGCTTAAAAATGTTATTATTAGGTGTTTTTAAAAATCGAGTGTTTTTGCTCCGAGAGGAAGAAAACGCGTGATGCCGGGGTCAGAAAAAAATCTGCCCCGGAGCAAAAAAAAATTTTTTTGACTCAAATGTAACAACAGATGCTTAGAATGTGGTTCGGGGTGGAATTCCATGCTTAAAAATTTTATTATTAGGTGTTTTTAAAAATCGAGTGTTTTTGCTCCCAGAGGAAGAAAACGCGTGATGCCGGAGTCAGAAAAAAATCTGCCCAGGACCAAAAAAATTTTTTTTGACTCAAATGTAACAACAGATGCTAGAATGTGGTTTGGGGTGGGAATTCCATCCTTAAAAATGTTATTATTAACTGTTTTTAAAAATCGAGTGTTTTTTGCTCCCAGAGGAAGAAAACGCGTGATGCCGGGGGTCAGAAAAAAATCTGCCCAGGACCAAAAAAATTTTTTTTGACTCAAATGTAACAACAGATGCTAGAATGTGGTTCGGGGTGGAATTCCATGCTTAAAAATGTTATTATTAGCTGTTTTTAAAAATCGAGTGTTTTTCCTCCCAGAGGAAGAAAACGCGTGATGCCGGGGTCAGAAAAAAATCTGCCCCGGAGCAAAAAAAATTTTTTTGCCTCAAATGTAACAACGGATGCTAGAATGTGGTTCGGGGTGGAATTCCATGCTTAAAAATGTTATTATTAGCTGTTTTTAAAAATCGAGTGTTTTTGCTGCCCGAGGAAGAAAACGCGTGATGCCGGGGTCAGAAAAAAATCTGCCCAGGACCAAAAAAATTTTTTTTGACTCAAATGTAACAACGGATGCTAGAATGTGGTTCGGGGTGGAATTCCCATGCTTAAAAATGTTATTATTAGCTGTTTATAAAATCGAGTGTTTTTGCTCCCAGAGGAAGAAAAAGCTTGATGCCGGGGTCAGAAAAAAATCTGCCCAGGACCAAAAAATTTTTTTTGACTCAAATGTAACAACGGATGCTAGAATGTGGTTCGGGGTGGAATTCCATGCTTAAAAATGTTATTATTAGCTGTTTATAAAAATCGAGTGTTTTTGCTCCCAGAGGAAGAAAAAGCTTGATGCCGGGGTCAGAAAAAAATCTGCCCAGGACCAAAAAAATTTTTTTTGACCTCAAATGTAACAACGGATGCTAGAATGTGGTTCGGGGGTGGAATTCCATGCTTAAAAATGTTATTATTAGCTGTTTTTAAAAAATCGAGTGTTTTTGCTCCCAGAGGAAGAAAACGCGTGATGCCGGGGTCAGAAAAAAATCTGCCCAGGACCAAAAAAATTTTTTTTGACTCAAATGTAACAACGGATGCTAGAATGTGGTTCGGGGGTGGAATTCCATGCTTAAAAATGTTATTATTAGCTGTTTTTAAAAATCGAGTGTTTTTGCTCCCAGAGGAAGAAAACGCGTGATGCCGGGGGTCAGAAAAAAATCTGCCCAGGACCAAAAAAAATTTTTTTGACTCAAATGTAACAACGGATGCTAGAATGTGGTTCGGGGTGGAATTCCATGCTTAAAAATGTTATTATTAGCTGTTTTTAAAAATCGAGTGTTTTTACTCCCAGAAGAAGAAAACGCGTGATGCCGGGGTCAGAAAAAACGCTGCCCAGGACCAAAAAATTTTTTTTGACTCAAATGTAACAACGGATGCTAGAATGTGGTTCGGGGTGGAATTCCATACTTAAAAATGTTATTATTAGCTGTTTTTAAAAATCGAGTGTTTTTGCTGCCCGAGGAAGAAAACGCGTTATGCCGGGGTCAGAAAAAAATCTGCCTAGGACCAAAAAAATTTTTTTTGACTCAAATGTAACAACGGATTCTAGAATGTGGTTCGGGGTGGAATTCCATGCTTAAAAATGTTATTATTAGCTGTTTTTAAAAATCGAGTGTTTTTGCTCCCAGAGGAAGAAAACGCGTGATGCCGGGGTCAGAAAAAAATCTGCCCAGGAGCAAAAAAATTTTTTTTGACTCAAATGTAACAACGGATGCTAGAATGTGGTTCGGGGTGGAATTCCATGCTTAAAAATGTTATTATTAGCTGTTTTTAAAAATCGAGTGTTTTTGCTCCCAGAGGAAGAAAACGCGTGATGCCGGGGTCAGAAAAAAATCTGCCCAGGACCAAAAAAATTTTTTTTCACTCAAATGTAACAACGGATGCTAGAATGTGGTTCGGGGTGGAATTCCATGCTTAAAAATGTTATTATTAGCTGTTTTTAAAAATCGAGTGTTTTTGCTGCCCGAGGAAGAAAACGCGTGATGCCGGGGTCAGAAAAAAATCTGCCCAGGACCAAAAAAATTTTTTTTTGACTCAAATGTAACAACGGATGCTAGAATGTGGTTCGGGGTGGAATTCCATGCTTAAATATGTTATTATTAGCTGTTTTTAAAAATCGAGTGTTTTTGCTCCCAGAGGAAGAAAACGCGTGATGCCGGGGTCAGAAAAAAATCTGCCCAGGACCAAAAAAATTTTTTTTGACTCAAATGTAACAACGGATGCTAGAATGTGGTTCGGGGTGGAATTCCATGCTTAAAAATGTTATTATTAGCTGTTTTTAAAAATCGAGTGTTTTTGCTCCGAGAGGAAGAAAACGCGTGATGCCGGGGTCAGAAAAAAATTTCCCCCGGAGCAAAAAAAATTTTGTTGACTCAAATGTAACAACGGATGCTAGAATGTGGTTCGGGGTGGAATTCCATGCTTAAAAATGTTATTATTAGCTGTTTTTAAAAATCGAGTATTTTTGCTGCCCGAGGAAGAAAACGCGTGATGCCGGGGTTCAGAAAAAAATCTGCCCAGTACCAAAAAAATTTTTTTTGACTCAAATGTAACAACGGATGCTAGAATGTGGTTCGGGGTGGAATTCCATGCTTAAAAATGTTATTATTAGCTGTTTCTAAAAATCGAGTGTTTTTGCTCCCAGAGGAAGAAAACGCGTGATGCCGGGGTCAGAAAAAAATCTGCCCAGGTCCAAAAAATTTTTTTTGACTCAAATGTAACAACGGATGCTAGAATGTGGTTCGGGGTGGAATTCCATGCTTAAAAATGTTATTATTAGCTGTTTTTAAAAATCGAGTGTTTTTGCTGCCCGAGGAAAAAAACGCGTGATGCCGGGGTCAGAAAAAAATCTGCCCAGGACCAAAAAAATTTTTTTTGACTCAAATGTAACAACGGATGCTAGAATGTGGTTCGGGGTGGAATTCCATGCTTAAAAATGTTATTATTAGATGTTTTTAAAAATCGAGTGTTTTTGCTCCCAGAGGAAGAAAACGCGTGATGCCGGGGTCAGAAAAAAATCTGCCCAGGACCAAAAAATTTTTTTTGACTCAAATGTAACAACGGATGCTAGAATGTGGTTCGGGGTGGAATTCCATGCTTAAAAATGTTATTATTAGCTGTTTTTAAAAATCGAGTGTTTTTGCTCCCAGAGGAAGAAAACGCGTGATGCCGGGGGTCAGAAAAAAATCTGCCCAGGTCCAAAAAATTTTTTTTTTGACTCAAATGTAACAACGGATGCTAGAATGTGGTTCGGGGTGGAATTCCATGCTTAAAAATGTTATTATTAGCTGTTTTTAAAAATCGAGTGTTTTTGCTCCCAGAAGAAGAAAACGCGTGATGCCGGGGTCAGAAAAAACGCTGCCCAGGACCAAAAAATTTTTTTTGACTCAAATGTAACAACGGATGCTAGAATGTGGTTCGGGGTGGAATTCCATACTTAAAAATGTTATTATTAGCTGTTTTTAAAAATCGAGTGTTTTTGCTGCCCGAGGAAGAAAACGCGTGATGCCGGGGTCAGAAAAAAATCTGCCCAGGACCAAAAAAAATTTTTTTTGACTCAAATGTAACAACGGATGCTAGAATGTGGTTCGGGGTGGAATTCCATGCTTAAAAATGTTATTATTAGCTGTTTTTAAAAATCGAGTGTTTTTGCTCCCAGAGGAAGAAAACGCGTGATGCCGGGGTCAGAAAAAACGCTGCCCAGGACCAAAAAATTTTTTTTGACTCAAATGTAACAACGGATGCTAGAATGTGGTTCGGGGTGGAATTCCATGCTTAAAAATGTTATTATTAGCTGTTTTTAAAAATCGAGTGTTTTTGCGGCCCGAGGAAGAAAACGCGTGATGCCGGGGTCAGAAAAAAATCTGCCCAGGACCAAAAAATTTTTTTTTGATTCAAATGTAACAACGGATGCTAGAATGTGGTTCGGGGTGGAATTCCATGCTTAAAAATGTTATTATTAGCTGTTTTTAAAAATCGAGTGTTTTTCCTCCCAGAGGAAGAAAACGCGTGATGCCGGGGTCAGAAAAAAATCTGCCCCGGAGCAAAAAAAATTTTTTTGACTCAAATGTAACAACGGATGCTAGAATGTGGTTTGGGGTGGAATTCCATGCTTAAAAATGTTATTATTAGCTGTTTTTAAAAATCGAGTGTTTTTGCTGCCCGAGGAAGAAAACGCGTGATGCCGGGGTCAGAAAAAAAATCTGCCCAGGACCAAAAAAATTTTTTTTGACTCAAATGTAACAACGGATGCTAGAATGTGGTTCGGGGTGGAATTCCATGCTTAAAAATGTTATTATTAGCTGTTTTTAAAAATCGAGTGTTTTTGCTCCCAGAGGAAGAAAACGCGTGATGCCGGGGTCAGAAAAAACGCTGCCCAGGACCAAAAATTTTTTTTTGACTCAAATGTAACAACGGATGCTAGAATGTGGTTCGGGGTGGAATTCCATGCTTAAAAATGTTATTATTAGCTGTTTTTAAAAATCGAGTGTTTTTGCTGCCCGAGGAAGAAAACGCGTGATGCCGGGGTCAGAAAAAACGCTGCCCAGGACCAAAAATTTTTTTTTGACTCAAATGTAACAACGGATGCTAGAATGTGGTTCGGGGTGGAATTCCATGCTTAAAAATGTTATTATTAGGTGTTTTTAAAAATCGAGTGTTTTTGCTCCGAGAGGAAGAAAACGCGTGATGCCGGGGTCAGAAAAAAATCTGCCCCGGAGCAAAAAAAATTTTTTTGACTCAAATGTAACAACGGATGCTAGAATGTGGTTCAGGGTGGAATTCCATGCTTAAAAATTTTATTATTAGGTGTTTTTAAAAATCGAGTGTTTTTTCTCCCAGAGGGAGAAAACGCATGATGCCGGAGTCAGAAAAAAATCTGCCCAGTAACAAAAAAAATTTTTTTTGACTCAAATGTAACAACAGATGCTAGAATGTGGTTTGGGGTGGAATTCCATCCTTAAAAATGTTATTATTAACTGTTTTTAAAAATCGAGTGTTTTTGCTCCCAGAGGAAGAAAACGCGTGATGCCGGGGTCAGAAAAAAATCTGCCCAGGACCAAAAAATTTTTTTTTGACTCAAATGTAACAACGGATGCTAGAATGTGGTTCGGGGTGGAATTCCATGCTTAAAAATGTTATTATTAGCTGTTTTTAAAAATCGAGTGTTTTTCCTCCCAGAGGAAGAAAACGCGTGATGCCGGGGTCAGAAAAAAATCTGTCCCGGAGCAAAAAAAATTTTTTTGACTCAAATGTAACAACGGATGGCTAGAATGTGGTTCGGGGTGGAATTCCATGCTTAAAAATGTTATTATTAGCTGTTTTTAAAAATCGAGTGTTTTTGCTGCCCGAGGAAGAAAACGCGTGATGCCGGGGTCAGAAAAAAATCTGCCCAGGACCAAAAAAATTTTGTTTGATTCAAATGTAACAACGGATGCTAGAATGTGGTTCGGGGTGGAATTCCATGCTTATAAATGTTATTATTAGCTGTTTTTAAAAATCGAGTGTTTTTGCTCCCAGAGGAAGAAAACGCGTGATGCCGGGGTCAGAAAAAACGCTGCCCAGGACCAAAAATTTTTTTTTGACTCAAATGTAACAACGGATGCTATAATGTGGTTCGGGGTGGAATTCCATGCTTAAAAATGTTATTATTAGCTGTTTTTAAAAATCGAGTGTTTTTGCTCCCAGAGGAAGAAAACGCGTGATGCCGGGGTCAGAAAAAAATCTGCCCAGGACCAAAAAAATTTTTTTTGACTCAAATGTAACAACGGATGCTAGAATGTGGTTCGGGGTGGAATTCCATGCTTAAAAATGTTATTATTAGCTGTTTTTAAAAATCAAGTGTTTTTGCTCCCAGAGGAAGAAAACGCGTGATGCCGGGGTCAGAAAAAAATCTGCCCAGGACCAAAAAAATTTTTTTTTGACTCAAATGTAACAACGGATGCTAGAATGTGGTTCGGGGTGGAATTCCATGCTTAAAAATGTTATTATTAGCTGTTTTTAAAAATCGAGTGTTTTTGCTCCCAGAGGAAGAATACGCGTGATGCCGGGGTCAGAAAAAACGCTGCCCAGGACCAAAAAATTTTTTTTGACTCAAATGTAACAACGGATGCTAGAATGTGGTTCGGGGTGGAATTCCATGCTTAAAAATGTTATTATTAGCTGTTTTTAAAAATTGAGTGTTTTTGCTGCCCGAGGAAGAAAACGCGTTATGCCGGGGTCAGAAAAAAATCTGCCCAGGACCAAAAAAAATTTTTTTGACTCAAATGTAACAACGGATGCTAGAATGTGGTTCGGGGTGGAATTCCATGCTTAAAAATGTTATTATTAGCTTTTTTTAAAAATCGAGTGTTTTTGCTGCCCTAGGAAGAAAACGCGTGATGCCGGGGTCAGAAAAAAATCTGCCTAGGACCAAAAAAATTTTTTTTGACTCAAATGTAACAACGGATTCTAGAATGTGGTTCGGGGTGGAATTCCATGCTTAAAAATGTTATTATTAGCTGTTTTTTAAAAATCGAGTGTTTTTGCTCCCAGAGGAAGAAAACGCGTGATGCTGGGGTCAGAAAAAAATCTGCCCAGGAGCAAAAAAAATTTTTTTTGACTCAAATGTAACAACGGATGCTAGAATGTGGTTCGGGGTGGAATTCCATGCTTAAAAATGTTATTATTAGCTGTTTTTAAAAATCGAGTGTTTTTGCTCCCAGAGGAAGAAAACGCGTGATGCCGGGGTCAGAAAAAAATCTGCCCAGGACCAAAAAAATTTTTTTTTGACTCAAATGTAACAACGGATGCTAGAATGTGGTTCGGGGTGGAATTCCATGCTTAAAAATGTTATTATTAGCTGTTTTAAAAATCGAGTGTATTTTGCTCCCAGAGGAAGAAAACGCGTGATGCCGGGGTCAGAAAAAACGCTGCCCAGGACCAAAAATTTTTTTTGACTCAAATGTAACAACGGATGCTAGAATGTGGTTCGGGGTGAATTCCATGCTTAAAAAGGTTATTATTAGCTGTTTTTAAAAATCGAGTGTTTTGCTCCGAGAGGAAGAAAACGCGTGATGCCGGGGTCAGAAAAAAATTTCCCCCGGAGCAAAAAAAATTTTGTTGACTCAAATGTAACAACGGATGCTAGAATGTGGTTCGGGGTGGAATTCCATGCTTCAAAATGTTATTATTAGCTGTTTTGAAAAATCGAGTGTTTTTGCTCCCAGAGGAAGAAAACGCGTGATGCCGGGGTCAGAAAAAAATCTGCCCAGGACCAAAAAAAATTTTTCTGACTCAAATGTAACAACGGATGCTAGAATGTGGTTCGGGGTGGAATTCCATGCTTAAAAATGTTATTATTAGCTGTTTTTAAAAATCGAGTGTTTTTGCTGCCCGAGGAAGAAAACGCGTGATGCCGGGGTCAGAAAAAAAATCTGCCCTCGACCAAAAAAATTTTTTTTGACTCAAATGTAACAACGGATGCTAGAATGTGGTTCGGGGTGGAATTCCATGCTTAAAAATGTTATTATTAGCTGTTTTTAAAAATCGAGGTTTTTGCTCCCAGAGGAAGAAAACGCGTGATGCCGGGGTCAGAAAAAAATCTGCCCAGGACCAAAAAAAATTTTTTTGACTCAAATGTAACAACGGATGATAGAATGTGGTTCGGGGTGGAATTCCATGCTTAAAAATGTTATTATTAGCTGTTTTTAAAAATCGAGTGTTTTTGCTCCCAGAGGAAGAAAACGCGTGATGCCGGGGTCAGAAAAAAATCTGCCCAGGACCAAAAAAAAATTTTTTTGACTCAAATGTAACAACGGATGCTAGAATGTGGTTCGGGGTGGAATTCCATGCTTAAAAATGTTATTATTAGCTGTTTTAAAAATCGAGTGTTTTTGCTCCCAGAGGAAGAAAACGCGTGATGCCGGGGGTCAGAAAAAAATCTGCCCAGGAGCAAAAAAAATTTTTTTGACTCAAATGTAACAACGGATGCTAGAATGTGGTTCGGGGTGGAATTCCATGCTTAAAAATGTTATTATTAGCTGTTTTTAAAAATCGAGTGTTTTTGCTCCCAGAGGAAGAAAACGCGTGATGCCGGGGTCAGAAAAAAATCTGCCCAGGTCCAAAAAATTTTTTTTTGACTCAAATGTAACAACGGATGCTAGAATGTGGTTCGGGGTGGAATTCCATGCTTAAAAATGTTATTATTAGCTGTTTTTAAAAATCGAGTGTTTTTGCTCCCAGAGGAAGAAAACGCGTGATGCCGGGGTCAGAAAAAAATCTGCCCAGGACCAAAAAAATTTTTTTTCACTCAAATGTAACAACGGATGCTAGAATGTGGTTCGGGGTGGAATTCCATGCTTAAAAATGTTATTATTAGCTGTTTTTAAAAATCGAGTGTTTTTGCTCCCGAGAGGAAGAAAACGCGTGATGCCGGGGTCAGAAAAAAATTTCCCCCGGAGCAAAAAAAATTTTGTTGACTCAAATGTAACAACGGATGCTAGAATGTGGGTCGGGGTGGAATTCCATGCTTAAAAATGTTATTATTAGCTGTTTTTAAAAATCGAGTATTTTTGCTGCCCGAGGAAGAAAACGCGTGATGCCGGGGTTCAGAAAAAAAATCTGCCCAGTACCAAAAAAATTTTTTTTGACTCAAATGTAACAACGGATGCTAGAATGTGGTTCGGGGTGGAATTCCATGCTTAAAAATGTTATTATTAGCTGTTTCTAAAAATCGAGTGTTTTTGCTCCCAGAGGAAGAAAACGCGTGATGCCGGGGTCAGAAAAAATCTGCCCAGGTCCAAAAATTTTTTTTGACTCAAATGTAACAACGGATGCTAGAATGTGGTTCGGGGTGGAATTCCATGCTTAAAAATGTTATTATTAGCTGTTTTTAAAAATCGAGTGTTTTTGCTGCCCGAGGAAAAAAACGCGTGATGCCGGGGTCAAGAAAAAATCTGCCCAGGACCAAAAAAATTTTTTTTGACTCAAATGTAACAACGGATGCTAGAATGTGGTTCGGGGTGGAATTCCATGCTTAAAAATGTTATTATTAGCTGTTTTTAAAAATCGAGTGTTTTTGCTCCCAGAGGAAGAAAACGCATGATGCCGGGGTCAGAAAAAAATCTGCCCAGGACCAAAAAATTTTTTTTGACTCAAATGTAACAACGGATGCTAGAATGTGGTTCGGGGTGGAATTCCATGCTTAAAAATGTTATATTAGCTGTTTTTAAAATCGAGTGTTTTTGCTCCCAGAGGAAGAAAACGCGTGATGCCGGGGTCAGAAAAAAAATCTGCCCAGGTCCAAAAAATTTTTTTTTGACTCAAATGTAACAACGGATGCTAGAATGTGGTTCGGGTGGAATTCCATGCTTAAAAATGTTATTATTAGCTGTTTTTAAAAATCGAGTGTTTTTGCTCCCAGAAGAAGAAAACGCGTGATGCCGGGGTCAGAAAAAACGCTGCCCAGGACCAAAAAATTTTTTTTGACTCAAATGTAACAACGGATGCTAGAATGTGGTCGGGGTGGAATTCCATACTTAAAAATGTTATTATAGCTGTTTTTAAAAATCGAGTGTTTTTGCTGCCCGAGGAAGAAAAACGCGTGATGCCGGGGTCAGAAAAAAAATCTGCCCAGGACCAAAAAAAATTTTTTTTGACTCAAATGTAACAACGGATGCTAGAATGTGGTTCGGGGTGGAATTCCATGCTTAAAAATGTTATTATTAGCTGTTTTTAAAAATCGAGTGTTTTTGCTCCCAGAGGAAGAAAACGCGTGATGCCGGGGTCAGAAAAAACGCTGCCCAGGACCAAAAAATTTTTTTTGACTCAAATGTAACAACGGATGCTAGAATGTGGTTCGGGGTGGAATTCCATGCTTAAAAATGTTATTATTAGCTGTTTTTAAAAATCGAGTGTTTTTCCTCCCAGAGGAAGAAAACGCGTGATGCCGGGGTCAGAAAAAAATCTGCCCCGGAGCAAAAAAAATTTTTTTGACTCAAATGTAACAACGGATGCTAGAATGTGGTTCGGGGTGGAATTCCATGCTTAAAAATGTTATTATTAGCTGTTTTTAAAAATCGAGTGTTTTTGCTGCCCTGAAGGCGTGATGCCGGGGTCAGAAAAAAATCTGCCCAGGAGCAAAAAAAATTTTTTTGACTCAAATGTAACAACGGATGCTAGAATGTGGTTCGGGGTGGAATTCCATGCTTAAAAATGTTATTATTAGCTGTTTTTAAAAATCGAGTGTTTTTGCTGCCCGAGGAAGAAAACGCGTGATGCCGGGGTCAGAAAAAAAATCTGCCCAGGACCAAAAAAAATTTTTTTTGACTCAAATGTAACAACGGATGCTAGAATGTGGTTCGGGGTGGAATTCCATGCTTAAAAATGTTATTATTAGCTGTTTTTAAAAATCGAGTGTTTTTGCTCCCAGAGGAAGAAAACGCGTGATGCCGGGGTCAGAAAAAACGCTGCCCAGGACCAAAAAATTTTTTTTGACTCAAATGTAACAACGGATGCTAGAATGTGGTTCGGGGTGGAATTCCATGCTTAAAAATGTTATTATTAGCTGTTTTTTAAAAATCGAGTGTTTTTGCGGCCCGAGGAAGAAAACGCGTGATGCCGGGGTCAGAAAAAAATCTGCCCAGGACCAAAAAATTTTTTTTTGATTCAAATGTAACAACGGATGCTAGAATGTGGTTCGGGGTGGAATTCCATGCTTAAAAAATGTTATTATTAGCTGTTTTTAAAAATCGAGTGTTTTTCCTCCCAGAGGAAGAAAACGCGTGATGCCGGGGTCAGAAAAAAATCTGCCCCGGAGCAAAAAAATTTTTTTGACTCAAATGTAACAACGGATGCTAGAATGTGGTTCGGGGTGGAATTCCATGCTTAAAAATGTTATTATTAGCTGTTTTTAAAAATCGAGTGTTTTTGCTGCCCGAGGAAGAAAACGCGTGATGCCGGGGTCAGAAAAAAATCTGCCCAGGACCAAAAAATTTTTTTTTGACTCAAATGTAACAACGGATGCTAGAATGTGGTTCGGGGTGGAATTCCATGCTTAAAAATGTTATTATTAGCTGTTTTTAAAAATCGAGTGTTTTTGCTCCCAGAGGAAGAAAACGCGTGATGCCGGGGTCAGAAAAAACGCTGCCCAGGACCAAAAATTTTTTTTTTGACTCAAATGTAACAACGGATGCTAGAATGTGGTTCGGGGTGGAATTCCATGCTTAAAAATGTTATTATTAGCTGTTTTTAAAAAATCGAGTGTTTTTTGCTGCCCGAGAAGAAAACGCGTGATGCCGGGGTCAGAAAAAACGCTGCCCAGGACCAAAAATTTTTTTTTGACTCAAATGTAACAACGGATGCTAGAATGTGGTTCGGGGTGGAATTCCATGCTTAAAAATGTTATTATTAGGTGTTTTTAAAAATCGAGTGTTTTTGCTCCGAGAGGAAGAAAACGCGTGATGCCGGGGTCAGAAAAAAATCTGCCCCGGAGCAAAAAAAATTTTTTTGACTCAAATGTAACAACGGATGCTAGAATGTGGTTCAGGGTGGAATTCCATGCTTAAAAATTTTATTATTAGGTGTTTTTAAAAATCGAGTGTTTTTTCTCCCAGAGGGAGAAAACGCATGATGCCGGAGTCAGAAAAAAATCTGCCCAGTACCAAAAAAAATTTTTTTGACTCAAATGTAACAACAGATGCTAGAATGTGGTTTGGGGTGGAATTCCATCCTTAAAAATGTTATTATTAACTGTTTTTAAAAATCGAGTGTTTTTGCTCCCAGAGGAAGAAAACGCGTGATGCCGGGGTCAGAAAAAAATCTGCCCAGGACCAAAAAATTTTTTTTTGACTCAAATGTAACAACGGATGCTAGAATGTGGTTCGGGGTGGAATTCCATGCTTAAAAATGTTATTATTAGCTGTTTTTAAAAATCGAGTGTTTTTCCTCCCAGAGGAAGAAAACGCGTGATGCCGGGGTCAGAAAAAAATCTGTCCCGGAGCAAAAAAAATTTTTTTGACTCAAATGTAACAACGGATGCTAGAATGTGGTTCGGGGTGGAATTCCATGCTTAAAAATGTTATTATTAGCTGTTTTTAAAAATCGAGTGTTTTTGCTGCCCGAGGAAGAAAACGCGTGATGCCGGGGTCAGAAAAAAATCTGCCCAGGACCAAAAAAATTTTTTTGATTCAAATGTAACAACGGATGCTAGAATGTGGTTCGGGGTGGAATTCCATGCTTAAAAATGTTATTATTAGCTGTTTTTAAAAATCGAGTGTTTTTGCTCCCAGAGGAAGAAAACGCGTGATGCCGGGGTCAGAAAAAACGCTGCCCCAGGACCAAAAATTTTTTTTTGACTCAAATGTAACAACGGATGCTATAATGTGGTTCGGGGTGGAATTCCATGCTTAAAAATGTTATTATTAGCTGTTTTTAAAATCGAGTGTTTTTGCTCCCAGAGGAAGAAAACGCGTGATGCCGGGGTCAGAAAAAAATCTGCCCAGGACCAAAAAAATTTTTTTTGACTCAAATGTAACAACGGATGCTAGAATGTGGTTCGGGGTGGAATTCCATGCTTAAAAATGTTATTATTAGCTGTTTTTAAAAAATCAAGTGTTTTTGCTCCCAGAGGAAGAAAACGCGTGATGCCGGGGTCAGAAAAAAATCTGCCCAGGACCAAAAAAAATTTTTTTTTGACTCAAATGTAACAACGGATGCTAGAATGTGGTTCGGGGTGGAATTCCATGCTTAAAAATGTTATTATTAGCTGTTTTTAAAAATCGAGTGTTTTTGCTCCCAGAGGAAGAATACGCGTGATGCCGGGGTCAGAAAAAACGCTGCCCAGGACCAAAAAATTTTTTTTGACTCAAATGTAACAACGGATGCTAGAATGTGGTTCGGGGTGGAATTCCATGCTTAAAAATGTTATTATTAGCTGTTTTTAAAAATTGAGTGTTTTTGCTGCCCGAGGAAGAAAACGCGTTATGCCGGGGTCAGAAAAAAAATCTGCCCAGGACCAAAAAAAATTTTTTTGACTCAAATGTAACAACGGATGCTAGAATGTGGTTCGGGGTGGAATTCCATGCTTAAAAATGTTATTATTAGCTATTTTTAAAAATCGAGTGTTTTTGCTGCCCTAGGAAGAAAACGCGTGATGCCGGGGTCAGAAAAAAATCTGCCTAGGACCAAAAAAATTTTTTTTGACTCAAATGTAACAACGGATTCTAGAATGTGGTTCGGGGTGGAATTCCATGCTTAAAAATGTTATTATTAGCTGTTTTTAAAAATCGAGTGTTTTTGCTCCCAGAGGAAGAAAACGCGTGATGCTGGGTCAGAAAAAAATCTGCCCAGGAGCAAAAAAAATTTTTTTTGACTCAAATGTAACAACGGATGCTAGAATGTGGTTCGGGGTGGAATTCCATGCTTAAAAATGTTATTATTAGCTGTTTTAAAAATCGAGTGTTTTTGCTCCCAGAGGAAGAAAACGCGTGATGCCGGGGTCAGAAAAAAATCTGCCCAGGACCAAAAAAATTTTTTTTGACTCAAATGTAACAACGGATGCTAGAATGTGGTTCGGGTGGAAATTCCATGCTTAAAAATGTTATTATTAGCTGTTTTTAAAATCGAGTGTTTTTGCTCCCAGAGGAAGAAAACGCGTGATGCCGGGGTCAGAAAAAACGCTGCCCAGGACCAAAAATTTTTTTTTGACTCAAATGTAACAACGGATGCTAGAATGTGGTTCGGGGTGGAATTCCATGCTTAAAAATGTTATTATTAGCTGTTTTTAAAAATCGAGTGTTTTTGCTCCGAGAGGAAGAAAACGCGTGATGCCGGGGTCAGAAAAAATTTCCCCCGGAGCAAAAAAAATTTTGTTGACTCAAATGTAACAACGGATGCTAGAATGTGGTTCGGGGTGGAATTCCATGCTTCAAAATGTTATTATTAGCTGTTTTGAAAAATCGAGTGTTTTTGCTCCCAGAGGAAGAAAACGCGTGATGCCGGGGTCAGAAAAAAATCTGCCCAGGACCAAAAAAATTTTTCTGACTCAAATGTAACAACGGATGCTAGAATGTGGTTCGGGGTGGAATTCCATTCTTAAAAATGTTATTATTAGCTGTTTTTTAAAAATCGAGTGTTTTTGCTGCCCGAGGAAGAAAACGCGTGATGCCGGGGTCAGAAAAAAATCTGCCCTCGACCAAAAAAATTTTTTTTGACTCAAATGTAACAACGGATGCTAGAATGTGGTTCGGGATGGAATTCCATGCTTAAAAATGTTATTATTAGCTGTTTTTAAAAATCGAGTGTTTTTGCTCCCAGAGGAAGAAACGCGTGATGCCGGGGTCAGAAAAAAATCTGCCCAGGACCAAAAAAATTTTTTTTTGACTCAAATGTAACAACGGATGCTAGAATGTGGTTCAGGGTGGAATTCCATGCTTAAAAATGTTATTATTAGGTGTTTTTAAAAATCGAGTGTTTTTGCTCCGAGAGGAAGAAAACGCGTGATGCCGGGGTCAGAAAAAATCTGCCCAGGTCCCAAAAAATTTTTTTTGACTCAAATGTAACAACGGATGCTAGAATGTGGTTCGGGGTGGAATTCCATGCTTAAAAATGTTATTATTAGCTGTTTTTAAAAATCGAGTGTTTTTGCTCCCAGAGGAAGAAAACGCGTGATGCCGGGGTCAGAAAAAAATCTGCCCAGGACCAAAAAAAATTTTTTTGACTCAAATGTAACAACGGATGCTAGAATGTGGTTCGGGGTGGAATTCCATGCTTAAAAATGTTATTATTAGCTGTTTTTAAAAATCGAGTGTTTTTGCTCCCAGAGGAAGAAAACGCGTGATGCCGGGGTCAGAAAAAAATCTGCCCAGGACCAAAAAAAATTTTTTTGACTCAAATGTAACAACGGATGCTAGAATGTGGTTCGGGTGGAATTCCATGCTTAAAAATGTTATTATTAGCTATTTTAAAAATCGAGTGTTTTTGCTGCCTAGGAAGAAAACGCGTGATGCCGGGGTCAGAAAAAAATCTGCCTAGGACCAAAAAAATTTTTTTGACTCAAATGTAACAACGGATTCTAGAATGTGGTTCGGGGTGGAATTCCATGCTTAAAAATGTTATTATTAGCTGTTTTTAAAATCGAGTGTTTTTGCTCCCAGAGGAAGAAAACGCGTGATGCCGGGGTCAGAAAAAATCTGCCCAGGAGCAAAAAAAATTTTTTTGACTCAAATGTAACAACGGATGCTAGAATGTGGTTCGGGGTGGAATTCCATGCTTAAAAATGTTATTATTAGCTGTTTTTAAAAATCGAGTGTTTTTGCTCCCAGAGGAAGAAAACGCGTGATGCCGGGGTCAGAAAAAAATCTGCCCAGGACCAAAAAAAATTTTTTTGACTCAAATGTAACAACGGATGCTAGAATGTGGTTCGGGGTGGAATTCCATGCTTAAAAATGTTATTATTAGCTGTTTTTAAAAATCGAGTGTTTTTGCTCCCAGAGGAAGAAAACGCGTGATGCCGGGGTCAGAAAAAACGCTGCCCAGGACCAAAAATTTTTTTTTGACTCAAATGTAACAACGGATGCTAGAATGTGGTTCGGGGTGGAATTCCATGCTTAAAAATGTTATTATTAGCTGTTTTTAAAAATCGAGTATTTTTGCTGCCCGAGGAAGAAAACGCGTGATGCCGGGGGTCAGAAAAAAATCTGCCCAGTACCAAAAAAATTTTTTTGACTCAAATGTAACAACGGATGCTAGAATGTGGTTCGGGGTGAAATTCCATGCTTAAAAATGTTATTATTAGCTGTTTCTAAAAATCGAGTGTTTTTGCTCCCAGAGGAAGAAAACGCGTGATGCCGGGGTCAGAAAAAAATCTGCCCAGGACCAAAAAAATTTTTTTTGACTCAAATGTAACAACGGATGCTAGAATGTGGTTCGGGGTGGAATTCCATGCTTAAAAATGTTATTATTAGCTGTTTTTAAAATCGAGTGTTTTTGCTCCCAGAGGAAGAAAACGCGTGATGCCGGGGTCAGAAAAAACGCTGCCCAGGACCAAAAAATTTTTTTGACTCAAATGTAACAACGGATGCTAGAATGTGGTTCGGGGTGGAATTCCATGCTTAAAAATGTTATTATTAGCTGTTTTTAAAAATCGAGTGTTTTTGCTCCCAGAGGAAGAAAACGCGTGATGCCGGGGTCAGAAAAAAATCTGCCCAGGTCCAAAAAATTTTTTTTTGACTCAAATGTAACAACGGATGCTAGAATGTGGTTCGGGGTGGAATTCCATGCTTAAAAATGTTATTATTAGCTGTTTTTAAAAATCGAGTGTTTTTGCTCCCAGAGGAAGAAAACGCGTGATGCCGGGGTCAGAAAAAAATCTGCCCAGGACCAAAAAAATTTTTTTTCACTCAAATGTAACAACGGATGCTAGAATGTGGTTCGGGGTGGAATTCCATGCTTAAAAATGTTATTATTAGCTGTTTTTAAAAATCGAGTGTTTTTGCTCCAGAGGAAGAAAACGCGTGATGCCGGGGTCAGAAAAAAATCTGCCCAGGACCAAAAAATTTTTTTTGACTCAAATGTAACAACGGATGCTAGAATGTGGTTCGGGGTGGAATTCCATGCTTAAAAATGTTATTATTAGCTGTTTTTAAAATCGAGTGTTTTTGCTGCCCGAGGAAGAAAACGCGTGATGCCGGGGTCAGAAAAAAATCTGCCCAGGACCAAAAAATTTTTTTTTGACTCAGATGTAACAACGGATGCTAGAATGTGGTTCGGGGTGGAATTCCATGCTTAAAAATGTTATTATTAGCTGTTTTTAAAAATCGAGTGTTTTTGCTCCCAGAGGAAGAAAACGCGTGATGCCGGGGTCAGAAAAAACGCTGCCCAGGACCAAAAATTTTTTTTTGACTCAAATGTAACAACGGATGCTAGAATGTGGTTCGGGGTGGAATTCCATGCTTAAAAATGTTATTATTAGCTGTTTTTAAAAATCGAGTGTTTTTGCTGCCCGAGGAAGAAAACGCGTGATGCCGGGGTCAGAAAAAAATCTGCCCAGGACCAAAAAATTTTTTTTGACTCAAATGTAAACAACGGATGCTAGAATGTGGTTCGGGGTGGAATTCCATGCTTAAAAATGTTATTATTAGCTGTTTTTAAAAATCGAGTGTTTTTGCTCCCAGAGGAAGAAAACGCGTGATGCCGGGGTCAGAAAAAACGCTGCCCAGGACCAAAAAAATTTTTTTTTGACTCAAATGTAACAACGGATGCTAGAATGTGGTTCGGGGTGGAATTCCATGCTTTAAAATGTTATTATTAGCTGTTTTAAAAATCGAGTGTTTTTGCTCCCAGAGGAAGAAAACGCGTAATGCCGGGGTCAGAAAAAAATCTGCCCAGGACCAAAAAAATTTTTTTTGACTCAAATGTAACAACGGATGCTAGAATGTGGTTCGGGGAGGAATTCCATGCTTAAAAATGTTATTATTAGCTGTTTTTAAAAATCGAGTGTTTTTGCTGCCCGAGGAAGAAAACGCGTGATGCCGGGGTCAGAAAAAAATCTGCCCAGGATCAAAAAAATTTTTTTTGACTCAAATGTAACAACGGATGCTAGAATGTGGTTCGGGGTGGAATTCCATGCTTAAAAATGTTATTATTAGCTGTTTTTAAAAATCGAGTGTTTTTGCTCCCAGAGGAAGAAAACGCGTGATGCCGGGGTCAGAAAAAAATCTGCCCAGGTCCAAAAAAATTTTTTTTGACTCAAATGTAACAACGGATGCTAGAATGTGGTTCGGGGTGGAATTCCATGCTTAAAAATGTTATTATTAGCTGTTTTTAAAAATCGAGTGTTTTTGCTCCCAGAGGAAGAAAACGCGTGATGCCGGGGTCAGAAAAAAATCTGCCCAGGACCAAAAAAAATTTTTTTTGACTCAAATGTAACAACGGATGCTAGAATGTGGTTCGGGGTGGAATTCCATGCTTAAAAATGTTATTATTAGCTGTTTTTAAAATCGAGTGTTTTTGCTCCCAGAGGAAGAAAACGCGTAATGCCGGGGTCAGAAAAAAATCTGCCCAGGACCAAAAAAATTTTTTTTGACTCAAATGTAACAACGGATGCTAGAATGTGGTTCGGGGTGGAATTCCATGCTTAAAAATGTTATTATTAGCTGTTTTTAAAAATCGAGTGTTTTTGCTGCCCCGAGGAAGAAAACGCGTGATGCCGGGGTCAGAAAAAAATCTGCCCAGGATCAAAAAAATTTTTTTTGACTCAAATGTAACAACGGATGCTAGAATGTGGTTCGGGGTGGAATTCCATGCTTAAAAATGTTATTATTAGCTGTTTTTAAAAATCGAGTGTTTTTGCTCCCAGAGGAAGAAAACGCGTGATGCCGGGGTCAGAAAAAAATCTGCCCAGGTCCAAAAAATTTTTTTTTGACTCAAATGTAACAACGGATGCTAGAATGTGGTTCGGGGTGGAATTCCATGCTTAAAAATGTTATTATTAGCTGTTTTTAAAAATCGAGTGTTTTTGCTCCCAGAGGAAGAAAACGCGTGATGCCGGGGTCAGAAAAAAATCTGCCCAGGACCAAAAAAATTTTTTTTGACTCAAATGTAACAACGGATGCTAGAATGTGGTTCGGGGTGGAATTCCATGCTTAAAAATGTTATTATTAGCTGTTTTAAAAATCGAGTGTTTTTGCTCCCAGAGGAAGAAAACGCGTGATGCCGGGGTCAGAAAAAAAATCTGCCCAGGTCCAAAAAATTTTTTTTTGACTCAAATGTAACAACGGATGCTAGAATGTGGTTCGGGGTGGAATTCCATGCTTAAAAATGTTATTATTAGCTGTTTTTAAAAATCGAGTGTTTTTGCTCCCAGAGGAAGAAAACGCGTGATGCGGGGTCAGAAAAAAATCTGCCCAGGACCAAAAAAATTTTTTTTCACTCAAATGTAACAACGGATGCTAGAATGTGGTTCGGGGTGGAATTCCATGCTTAAAAATGTTATTATTAGCTGTTTTTAAAAATCGAGTGTTTTTGCTCCCAGAGGAAGAAAACGCGTGATGCCGGGGTCAGAAAAAAATCTGCCCAGGACCAAAAAAATTTTTTTTGACTCAAATGTAACAACGGATGCTAGAATGTGGTTCGGGGTGGAATTCCATGCTTAAAAATGTTATTATTAGCTGTTTTTAAAAATCGAGTGTTTTTGCTGCCCGAGGAAGAAAACGCGTGATGCCGGGGTCAGAAAAAAATCTGCCCAGGACCAAAAAAATTTTTTTTTGACTCAGATGTAACAACGGATGCTAGAATGTGGTTCGGGTGGAATTCCATGCTTAAAAATGTTATTATTAGCTGTTTTTAAAAATCGAGTGTTTTTGCTCCCAGAGGAAGAAAACGCGTGATGCCGGGGTCAGAAAAAACGCTGCCCAGGACCAAAAATTTTTTTTGACTCAAATGTAACAACGGATGCTAGAATGTGGTTCGGGGTGGAATTCCATGCTTAAAAATGTTATTATTAGCTGTTTTTAAAATCGAGTGTTTTTGCTGCCCGAGGAAGAAAACGCGTGATGCCGGGGTCAGAAAAAAATCTGCCCAGGACCAAAAATTTTTTTTTGACTCAAATGTAACAACGGATGCTAGAATGTGGTTCGGGGTGGAATTCCATGCTTAAAAATGTTATTATTAGCTGTTTTTAAAAATCGAGTGTTTTTGCTCCCAGAGGAAGAAAACGCGTGATGCCGGGGTCAGAAAAAACGCTGCCCAGGACCAAAAATTTTTTTTTGACTCAAATGTAACAACGGATGCTAGAATGTGGTTCGGGGTGGAATTCCATGCTTTAAAATGTTATTATTAGCTGTTTTTAAAAATCGAGTGTTTTTGCTCCCAGAGGAAGAAAACGCGTAATGCCGGGGTCAGAAAAAAATCTGCCCAGGACCAAAAAAATTTTTTTTGACTCAAATGTAACAACGGATGCTAGAATGTGGTTCGGGGTGGAATTCCATGCTTAAAAATGTTATTATTAGCTGTTTTTAAAAATCGAGTGTTTTTGCTGCCCGAGGAAGAAAACGCGTGATGCCGGGGTCAGAAAAAAATCTGCCCAGGATCAAAAAAATTTTTTTTGACTCAAATGTAACAACGGATGCTAGAATGTGGTTCGGGGTGGAATTCCATGCTTAAAAATGTTATTATTAGCTGTTTTTAAAAATCGAGTGTTTTTGCTCCCAGAGGAAGAAAACGCGTGATGCCGGGGTCAGAAAAAAATCTGCCCAGGTCCAAAAAAATTTTTTTTGACTCAAATGTAACAACGGATGCTAGAATGTGGTTCGGGGTGGAATTCCATGCTTAAAAATGTTATTATTAGCTGTTTTTAAAAATCGAGTGTTTTTGCTCCCAGAGGAAGAAAACGCGTGATGCCGGGGTCAGAAAAAAATCTGCCCAGGACCAAAAAAATTTTTTTTGACTCAAATGTAACAACGGATGCTAGAATGTGGTTCGGGGTGGAATTCCATGCTTAAAAATGTTATTATTAGCTGTTTTTAAAAATCGAGTGTTTTTGCTCCCAGAGGAAGAAAACGCCGTAATGCCGGGGTCAGAAAAAAATCTGCCCAGGACCAAAAAAATTTTTTTTGACTCAAATGTAACAACGGATGCTAGAATGTGGTTCGGGGTGGAATTCCATGCTTAAAAATGTTATTATTAGCTGTTTTTAAAAATCGAGTGTTTTTGCTGCCCGAGGAAGAAAACGCGTGATGCCGGGGTCAGAAAAAAATCTGCCCAGGATCAAAAAAATTTTTTTTGACTCAAATGTAACAACGGATGCTAGAATGTGGTTCGGGGTGGAATTCCATGCTTAAAAATGTTATTATTAGCTGTTTTTAAAAATCGAGTGTTTTTGCTCCCAGAGGAAGAAAACGCGTGATGCCGGGGTCAGAAAAAAATCTGCCCAGGTCCAAAAAATTTTTTTTTGACTCAAATGTAACAACGGATGCTAGAATGTGGTTCGGGGTGGAATTCCATGCTTAAAAATGTTATTATTAGCTGTTTTTAAAAATCGAGTGTTTTTGCTCCCAGAGGAAGAAAACGCGTGATGCCGGGGTCAGAAAAAAATCTGCCCAGGACCAAAAAAATTTTTTTTGACTCAAATGTAACAACGGATGCTAGAATGTGGTTCGGGGTGGAATTCCATGCTTAAAAATGTTATTATTAGCTGTTTTTAAAAATCGAGTGTTTTTGCTCCCAGAGGAAGAAAACGCGTGATGCCGGGGTCAGAAAAAAATCTGCCCAGGACCAAAAAAATTTTTTTTGACTCAAATGTAACAATGGATGCTAGAATGTAGTTCGGGGTGGAATTCCATGCTTAAAAATGTTATTATTAGCTGTTTTTAAAAATCGAGTGTTTTTGCTGCCCGAGGAAGAAAACGCGTGATGCCGGGGTCAGAAAAAATCTGCCCAGGACCAAAAATTTTTTTTTGACTCAGATGTAACAACGGATGCTAGAATGTGGTTCGGGGTGGAATTCCATGCTTAAAAATGTTATTATTAGCTGTTTTTAAAAATCGAGTGTTTTTGCTCCCAGAGGAAGAAAACGCGTGATGCCGGGGTCAGAAAAAAACGCTGCCCAGGACCAAAAATTTTTTTTGACTCAAATGTAACAACGGATGCTAGAATGTGGTTCGGGGTGGAATTCCATGCTTAAAAATGTTATTATTAGCTGTTTTTAAAAATCGAGTGTTTTTGCTGCCCGAGGAAGAAAACGCGTGATGCCGGGGTCAGAAAAAAATCTGCCCAGGACCAAAAAAATTTTTTTGACTCAAATGTAACAACGGATGCTAGAATGTGGTTCGGGGTGGAATTCCATGCTTAAAAAATGTTATTATTAGCTGTTTTTAAAAATCGAGTGTTTTTGCTCCCAGAGGAAGAAACGCGTGATGCCGGGGTCAGAAAAAAATCTGCCCAGGTCCAAAAAATTTTTTTTTGACTCAAATGTAACAACGGATGCTAGAATGTGGTTCGGGGTGGAATTCCATGCTTAAAAATGTTATTATTAGCTGTTTTTTAAAAATCGAGTGTTTTTGCTCCAGAGGAAGAAAACGCGTGATGCCGGGGTCAGAAAAAATCTGCCCAGGACAAAAAATTTTTTTTTCACTCAAATGTAACAACGGATGCTAGAATGTGGTTCGGGGTGGAATTCCATGCTTAAAAATGTTATTATTAGCTGTTTTTAAAAATCGAGTGTTTTTGCTCCCAGAGGAAGAAAACGCGTAATGCCGGGGTCAGAAAAAAATCTGCCCAGGACCAAAAAAATTTTTTTTGACTCAAATGTAACAACGGATGCTAGAATGTGGTTCGGGGTGGAATTCCATGCTTAAAAATGTTATTATTAGCTGTTTTTAAAAATCGAGTGTTTTTGCTGCCCGAGGAAGAAAACGCGTGATGCCGGGGTCAGAAAAAAATCTGCCCAGGATCAAAAAAAATTTTTTTGACTCAAATGTAACAACGGATGCTAGAATGTGGTTCGGGGTGGAATTCCATGCTTAAAAATGTTATTATTAGCTGTTTTTAAAAATCGAGTGTTTTTGCTCCCAGAGGAAGAAAACGCGTGATGCCGGGGTCAGAAAAAAATCTGCCCAGGTCCAAAAAATTTTTTTTTGACTCAAATGTAACAACGGATGCTAGAATGTGGTTCGGGGTGGAATTCCATGCTTAAAAATGTTATTATTAGCTGTTTTTAAAAATCGAGTGTTTTTGCTCCCAGAGGAAGAAAACGCGTGATGCCGGGGTCAGAAAAAAATCTGCCCAGGACCAAAAAAATTTTTTTTGACTCAAATGTAACAACGGATGCTAGAATGTGGTTCGGGGTGGAATTCCATGCTTAAAAATGTTATTATTAGCTGTTTTTAAAAATCGAGTGTTTTTGCTCCCAGAGGAAGAAAACGCGTGATGCCGGGGTCAGAAAAAAATCTGCCCAGGACCAAAAAAATTTTTTTTGACTCAAATGTAACAACGGATGCTAGAATGTAAGTTCGGGGTGGAATTCCATGCTTAAAAATGTTATTATTAGCTGTTTTTAAAAATCGAGTGTTTTTGCTGCCGAGGAAGAAAACGCGTGATGCCGGGGTCAGAAAAAAATCTGCCCAGGACCAAAAAATTTTTTTTTGACTCAGATGTAACAACGGATGCTAGAATGTGGTTCGGGGTGGAATTCCATGCTTAAAAATGTTATTATTAGCTGTTTTTAAAAATCGAGTGTTTTTGCTCCCAGAGGAAGAAAACGCGTGATGCCGGGGTCAGAAAAAACGCTGCCCAGGACCAAAAATTTTTTTTTGACTCAAATGTAACAACGGATGCTAGAATGTGGTTCGGGGTGGAATTCCATGCTTAAAAATGTTATTATTAGCTGTTTTTAAAAATCGAGTGTTTTTGCTGCCGAGGAAGAAAACGCGTGATGCCGGGGTCAGAAAAAAATCTGCCCAGGATCAAAAAAAATTTTTTTGACTCAAATGTAACAACGGATGCTAGAATGTGGTTCGGGGTGGAATTCCATGCTTAAAAATGTTATTATTAGCTGTTTTTAAAAATCGAGTGTTTTTGCTCCCAGAGGAAGAAAACGCGTGATGCCGGGGTCAGAAAAAATCTGCCCAGGTCCAAAAAATTTTTTTTTGACTCAAATGTAACAACGGATGCTAGAATGTGGTTCGGGGTGGAATTCCATGCTTAAAATTGTTATTATTAGCTGTTTTTAAAAATCGAGTGTTTTTGCTCCCAGAGGAAGAAAACGCGTGATGCCGGGGTCAGAAAAAAATCTGCCCAGGACCAAAAAAATTTTTTTTGACTCAAATGTAACAACGGATGCTAGAATGTGGTTCGGGGTGGAATTCCATGCTTAAAAATGTTATTATTAGCTGTTTTTAAAAATCGAGTGTTTTTGCTCCCAGAGGAAGAAAACGCGTGATGCCGGGGTCAGAAAAAAATCTGCCCAGGACCAAAAAAATTTTTTTGACTCAAATGTAACAACGGATGCTAGAATGTAGTTCGGGGTGGAATTCCATGCTTAAAAATGTTATTATTAGCTGTTTTTAAAAATCGAGTGTTTTTGCTGCCCGAGGAAGAAAACGCGTGATGCCGGGGTCAGAAAAAAATCTGCCCAGGACCAAAAAATTTTTTTTTGACTCAGATGTAACAACGGATGCTAGAATGTGGTTCGGGGTGGAATTCCATGCTTAAAAATGTTATTATTAGCTGTTTTTAAAAATCGAGTGTTTTTGCTCCCAGAGGAAGAAAACGCGTGATGCCGGGGTCAGAAAAAACGCTGCCCAGGACCAAAAATTTTTTTTTGACTCAAATGTAACAACGGATGCTAGAATGTGGTTCGGGGTGGAATTCCATGCTTAAAAATGTTATTATTAGCTGTTTTTAAAAATCGAGTGTTTTTGCTGCCCGAGGAAGAAAACGCGTGATGCCGGGGTCAGAAAAAAATCTGCCCAGGACCAAAAAAATTTTTTTTGACTCAAATGTAACAACGGATGCTAGAATGTGGTTCGGGGTGGAATTCCATGCTTAAAAATGTTATTATTAGCTGTTTTTAAAAATCGAGTGTTTTTGCTCCCAGAGGAAGAAAACGCGTGATGCCGGGGTCAGAAAAAAATCTGCCCAGGTCCAAAAAATTTTTTTTTGACTCAAATGTAACAACGGATGCTAGAATGTGGTTCGGGGTGGAATTCCATGCTTAAAAATGTTATTATTAGCTGTTTTTAAAATCGAGTGTTTTTGCTCCCAGAGGAAGAAAACGCGTGATGCCGGGGTCAGAAAA
>NW_027257077.1:0-49110 GCF_029215685.1 Pituophis catenifer annectens | reverse complement strand
AGCTCAGATTGCAGAAGAAATGGATATTCATGCTCCTCACGGTCTGGAAAAGGGACAAAAACGCCTACAATTTTCAAGCACAAGCTTTCCCAGAGGAGTTAGAACAAAGGGCATCTCAGAATTGACAGTAGGGCTCAATTCAGCCAGAAAACGTAACTTTTGACACAGAGCTCATATTTGCAGAAGAAACACATATTCATCCACCTCACAGTCTGAAAAGCACAAAAACGCCTTCAATTTTCAAGTACGAGCTTTCCCTGACGAGTAAGAGCAAAGTTGCACCTCAGAATTGGCAGTAGGGCTCAATTCATCCTGAAAATTTAACGTTTGATACAGAGCTCATATTTGCAGAAGAAACACATATTCATTCTCCTCACAGTCTGAAAAGCACAAAAAACGCCTTCAATTTTCAAGCACGAGCTGTTCCCTGACGAGTTAGACCAAAGTGCACCTCAGAATTGGCAGTAGGGCTCAATTCAGCCAGAAAACGTAACTTTTGATCCAGAGCTCAGATTTGCAGAAGAAACGGATATTCATCCTCCTCACGATCTGAAAAAGCACAAAAACACATTCAATTTTGAAGTACGTGCTTTCCCTAAGGAGTTAGACCAAAGGGTATCTCAGAATTGGCAGTAGGGCTCAATTCAGCCAGAAAATGTGACGTTTGAAACAGAGCTCATATTTGCAGAAGAAACACATATTCATCCACCTCACAGTCTGAAAAGAAGAAAAAACGCCTTCAATTTTCAAGCACGAGCTTTCCCTGAGGAGTTAGACGAAAGGGCATCTCAGAATTGGCAGTAGGGCTCAATTCAGCCAGAAAACGTAACTTTTGACACAGAGCTCAGATTTGAAGAAGAAACACATATTCATCCTCCTCACGATCTGAAAAGCACAAAAACACATTCAATTTTGAAGTACGAGCTTTCCCCTGACGAGTAAGAGCAAAGTGCACCTAAGAATTGGCAGTAGGGCTCAATTCATCCTGAAAATTTAACGTTTGATACAGAGCTCATATTTGCATAAGAAACACATATTCATCCTCCTCACAGTGTGAAAAGCACAAAAACACCTACAATTTTGTAAGCACGAGCTTTCCCTGAGGAGTTAGACGAAAGGTATCTCAGAATTGTTAGTAGGGCTCAAATCAGCCAGAAAATGTAACGTTTGACACAGAGCTCATATTTGCAGAAGAAACACATATTCATCCACCTCGCAGTCTGAAAAGCACAAAAACGCCTTCAATTTTCAAGTACGAGCTTTCCCTGACGAGTAAGAGCAAAGTGCACCTCAGAATTGGCAGTAGGGCTCAATTCATCCTGAAAAATTTAACGTTTGATACAGAGCTCATATTTGCAGAAGAAACACATATTCATTCTCCTCACAGTCTGAAAAGCACAAAAAACGCCTTCAATTTTAAACGCACTAGCTTTCCCTGACGAGTTAGACCAAAGTGCACCTCAGAATTGGCAGTAGGGCTCAATTCAGCCAGAAAACGTAACTTTTGATCCAGAGCTCAGATTTGCAGAAGAAACGGATATTCATCCTCCTCACGATCTGAAAAGGACAAAAACACATTCAATTTTGAAGTACGAGCTTTCCCTGACGAGTAAGAGCAAAGTGCACCTAAGAATTGGCAGTATGGCTCAATTCATCCTGAAAATTTAACGTTTGATACAGAGCTCATATTTGCAGAAGAAACACATATTCATTCTCCTCACAGTCTGAAAAGCACAAAAAACGCCTTCAATTTTCAAGCACGAGCTTTCCCTGACGATTTAGACCAAAGTGCACCTCAGAATTGGCAGTAGGGCTCAAGACGTAACTTTTGATCCAGAGCTCAGATTTGCAGAAGAAACGGATATTCATCCTCCTCACGATCTGAAAAGCACAAAAACACATTCAATTTTGAAGTACGTGCTTTCCCCTAAGGAGTTAGACCAAAGGGTATCTCAGAATTGGCAGTAGGGCTCAATTCAGCCAGAAAATGTGACGTTTGAAACAGAGCTCATATTTGCAGAAGAAACGCATATTCATCCACCTCACAGTCTGAAAAGCACAAAAACGCCTTCAATTTTCAAGTACGAGCTTTCCCTGAGGAGTTAGACCAAAGTGCACCCTCAGAATTGGCAGTAGGGCTCAATTCATCCTGAAAATTTAACGTTTGATACAGAGCTCATATTTGCAGAAGAAACACATATTCATTCTCCTCACAGTCTGAAAAGCACAAAAACGCCTTCAATTTCAAGCACGAGCTTTCCCTGACGAGTTAGACCAAAGTGCACCTCAGAATTGGCAGTAGGGCTCAATTCAGCCAGAAAACGTAACTTTTGATCCAGAGCTCAGATTTGCAGAAGAAACGGATATTCATCCTCCTCACGATCTGAAAAGCACAAAAACACATTCAATTTGAAGTACGTGCTTTCCCTAAGGAGTTAGACCAAAGGGTATCTCAGATTGGCAGTAGGGCTCAATTCAGCCAGAAAATGTGACGTTTGAAACAGAGCTCATATTTGCAGAAGAAACACATATTCATCCACCTCACAGTCTGAAAAGCACAAAAACGCCTTCAATTTTCAAGCACGAGCTTTCCCTGAGGAGTTAGACGAAAGGGCATCTCAGAATTTGCAGTAGGGCTCAATTCAGCCAGGAAAACGTAACTTTTGACACAGAGCTCAGATTTGAAGAAGAAACACATATTCATCCTCCTCACGATCTGAAAAGCTCAAAAACACATTCAATTTTGAAGTTACGAGCTTTCCCTGACGAGTAAGAGCAAAGTGCACCTCAGAATTGGCAGTAGGGCTCAATTCATCCTGAAAATTTAACGTTTGATACAGAGCTCATATTTGCATAAGAAACACATATTCATCCTCCTCACAGTGTGAAAAGCACAAAAACACCTACAATTTTTAAGCACGAGCTTTCCCTGAGGAGTTAGACGAAAGGGTATCTCAGAATTGTTAGTAGGGCTCAAATCAGCCAGAAAATTGTAACGTTTGACACAGAGCTCATATTTGCAGAAGAAACACATATTCATCCACCTCGCAGTCTGAAAAGCACAAAAACGCCTTCAATTTTCAAGTACGAGCTTTCCCTGACGAGTAAGAAGCAAAGTGCACCTCAGAATTGGCAGTAGGGCTCAATTCATCCTGAAAATTTAACGTTTGATACAGAGCTCATATTTGCAGAAGAAACACATATTCATTCTCCTCACAGTCTGAAAAGCACAAAAACGCCTTCAATTTTCAAGCACTAGCTTTCCCTGACGAGTTAGACCAAAGTGCACCTCAGAATTGGCAGTAGGGCTCAATTCAGCCAGAAAACGTAACTTTTGATCCAGAGCTCAGATTTGCAGAAGAAACGGATATTCATCCTCCTCCCGACATCTGAAAAGGACAAAAACACATTCAATTTTGAAGTACGAGCTTTCCCTGACGAGTAAGAGCAAAGTGCACCTAAGAATTGGCAGTAGGCTCAATTCATCCTGAAAATTTAAACGTTTGATACAGAGCTCATATTTGCAGAAGAAACACATATTCATTCTCCTCACAGTCTGAAAAGCACAAAAAACGCCTTCAATTTTCAAGCACAAGCTTTCCCTGACGATTTAGACCAAAGTGCACCTCAGAATTGGCAGTAGGGCTCAAACGTAACTTTTGATCCAGAGCTCAGATTTGCAGAAGAAACGGATATTCATCCCTCCTCACGATCTGAAAAGCCACAAAAACGCCTTCAATTTTCAAGTACGAACTTTCCCTGAGGAGTTAGACCAAAGTGCACCTCAGAATTGGCAGTAGGGCTCAATTCAGCCAGAAAATGTGACGTTGAAACAGAGCTCATATTTGCAGAAGAAACGCATATTCATCCCACCTCACAGTCTGAAAAGCACAAAAACGCCTTCAATTTTCAAGTACGAACTTTCCCTGAGGAGTTAGACCAAAGTGCACCTCAGAATTGGCAGTAGGGCTCAATTCAGCCAGAAAACGTAACTTTTCACACAGAGCTCAGATTTGAAGAAGAAACACATATTCATGCTCCTCACGATCTGAAAAGAAGAAAAACGCCTTCAATTTTCAAGCACGAGCTTTCCCTGAGGAGTTAGACGAAAGGGCATCTCAGAATTGGCAGTAGGGCTCAATTCAGCCAGAAAACGTAACTTTTGACACAGAGCTCAGATTTGAAGAAGAAACACATATTCATCCTCCTCACGATCTGAAAATCACAAAAACACATTCAATTTTGAAGTACGTGCTTTCCCCTAAGGAGTTAGACCAAAGGGTATCTCAGAATTGGCAGTAGGGCTCAATTCAGCCAGAAAATGTAACGTTTGACCCAGAGCTCAGATTTGCAGAAGAAACACATATTCATCCACCTCACACTCTGAAAAGCACAAAAACGCCTTCAATTTTCAAGTACGAGCTTTCCCTGAGGAGTTAGACCAAAGTGCACCTCAGAATTGGCAGTAGGGCTCAATTTAGCCAGAAAACGTAACTTTTGACACAGAGCTCAGATTTGCAGAAGAAACGGATATTCATGCTCCTCACGGTCTGAAAACCACAAAAACGCCTACAATTTTCAAGTACGAGCTTTCCCTGAGGAGTTAGACCAAAGTGCACCTCAGAATTGGCAGTAGGGCTCAATTCAGCCAGAAAACGTAACTTTTGACACAGAGCTCAGATTTGAAGAAGAAACACATATTCATGCTCCTCACGGTCTGAAAACCACAAAAACGCCTACAATTTTCAAGTACGCAGCTTTCCCTGAGGAGTTAGACCAAAGTGCACCTCAGAATTGGCAGTAGGGGCTCAAACGTAACTTTTGATCCAGAGCTCAGATTTGCAGAAGAAACGGATATTCATCCCTCCTCACGATCTGAAAAGCACAAAAACACATTCAATTTTGAAGTACGTGCTTTCCCTAAGGAGTTAGACCAAGGGTATCTCAGAATTGGCAGTAGGGCTCAATTCAGCCAGAAAATGTGACGTTTGAAACAGAGCTCATATTTGCAGAAGAAAACGCATATTCATCCACCTCACAGTCTGAAAAGCACAAAAACGCCTTCAATTTTCAAGTACGAACTTTCCCTGAGGAGTTAGACCAAAGTGCACCTCAGAATTGGCAGTAGGGCTCAATTCAGCCAGAAAACGTAACTTTTCACACAGAGCTCAGATTTGAAGAAGAAACACATATTCATGCTCCTCACGATCTGAAAAGAAGAAAAACGCCTTCAATTTTCAAGCCCGAGCTTTCCCTGAGGAGTTAGACGAAAGGGCATCTCAGAATTGGCAGTAGGGCTCAATTCAGCCAGAAAACGTAACTTTTGACACAGAGCTCAGATTTGCAGAAGAAACGGATATTCATCCTCCTCACGATCTGAAAAGCACAAAAACACATTCAATTTTGAAGTACGTGCTTTCCCTAAGGAGTTAGACCAAAGGGTATCTCAGAATTGGCAGTAGGGCTCAATTCAGCCAGAAAATGTGACGTTTGAAACAGAGCTCATATTTGCAGAAGAAAACGCATATTCATCCCACCTCACAGTCTGAATAGCACAAAAACGCCTTCAATTTTCAAGTACGAGCTTTCCCTGAGGAGTTAGACCAAAGTGCACCTCAGAATTGGCAGTAGGGCTCAATTCAGCCAGAAAACGTAACGTTTCACACAGAGCTCAGATTTGAAGAAGAAACACATATTCATGCTCCTCACGATCTGAAAAGAAGAAAAAACGCCTTCAATTTTCAAGCACGAGCTTTCCCTGAGGAGTTAGACGAAAGGGCATCTCTGGAATTTGGCAGTAGGGCTCAATTCAGCCAGAAAACGTAACTTTTGACACAGAGCTCAGATTTGAAGAAGAAACACATATTCATCCTCCTCACGATCTGAAAAGCACAAAAACACATTCAATTTTGAAGTACGAGCTTTCCCTGACGAGTAAGAGCAAAGTGCACCTAAGAATTGGCAGTAGGGCTCAATTCATCCTGAAAATTTAACGTTTGATACAGAGCTCATATTTGCAGAAGAAACACATATTCATTCTCCTCACAGTCTGAAAAGCACAAAATCACCTACAATTTTCAAGCACGAGCTTTCCCTGATGAGTTAGACCAAAGTGCACCTCAGAATTGGCAGTAGGGGCTCAATTCAGCCAGAAAACGTAACTTTTGACACAGAGCTCAGATTTGAAGAAGAAACACATATTCATCCTCCTCACGATCTGAAAATCACAAAAACACATTCAATTTTGAAGTACGTGCTTTCCCTAAGGAGTTAGACCAAAGGGTATCTCAGAATTGGCAGTAGGGCTCAATTCAGCCAGAAAATGTAACGTTTGACCCAGAGCTCAGATTTGCAGAAGAAACACATATTCATCCACCTCACACTCTGAAAAGCACAAAAACGCCTTCAATTTTCAAGTACGAGCTTTCCCTGAGGAGTTAGACCAAAGTGCACCTCAGAATTGGCAGTAGGGCTCAATTTAGCCAGAAAACGTAACTTTTGACACAGAGCTCAGATTTGCAGAAGAAACGGATATTCATGCTCCTCACGGTCTGAAAACCACAAAAACGCCTACAATTTTCAAGTACGAAGCTTTCCCTGAGGAGTTAGACCAAAGTGCACCTCAGAATTGGCAGCAGGGCTCAATTCAGCCAGAAAACGTAACTTTTCACACAGAGCTCAGATTTGAAGAAGAAACACATATTCATGCTCCTCACGATCTGAAAAGAAGAAAAACGCCTACAATTTTCAAGCACGAGCTTTCCCTGAGGAGTTAGACGAAAGGGCATCTCAGAATTGGCAGTAGGGCTCAATTCAGCCAGAAAACGTAACTTTTGACACAGAGCTCAGATTTGAAGAAGAAACACATATTCATCCTCCTCACGATCTGAAAATCACAAAAACACATTCAATTTTGAAGTACGTGCTTTCCCTAAGGAGTTAGACCAAAGGGTATCTCAGAATTGGCAGTAGGGCTCAATTCAGCCAGAAAATGTAACGTTTGACCCAGAGCTCAGATTTGCAGAAGAAACACATATTCATCCACCTCACACTCTGAAAAGCACAAAAACGCCTTCAATTTTCAAGTACGAGCTTTCCCTGAGGAGTTAGACCAAAGTGCACCTCAGAATTGGCAGTAGGGCTCAATTTAGCCAGAAAACGTAACTTTTGACACAGAGCTCAGATTTGAAGAAGAAACACATATTCATCCTCCTCACGATCTGAAAAGCACAAAAACACATTCAATTTTGAAGTACGAGCTTTCCCTGACGAGTAAGAGCAAAGTGCACCTAAGAATTGGCAGTAGGGCTCAATTCATCCTGAAAATTTAACGTTTGATACAGAGCTCATATTTGCAGAAGAAACACATATTCATTCTCCTCACAGTCTGAAAAGCACAAAATCACCTACAATTTTCAAGCACGAGCTTTCCCTGATGAGTTAGACCAAAGTGCACCTCAGAATTGGCAGTAGGGCTCAATTCAGCCAGAAAACGTAACTTTTGACACAGAGCTCAGATTTGAAGAAGAAACACATATTCATCCTCCTCACGATCTGAAAATCACAAAAACACATTCAATTTTGAAGTACGTGCTTTCCCTAAGGAGTTAGACCAAAGGGTATCTCAGAATTGGCAGTAGGGCTCAATTCAGCCAGAAAATGTAACGTTTGACCCAGAGCTCAGATTTGCAGAAGAAACACATATTCATCCACCTCACACTCTGAAAAGCACAAAAACGCCTTCAATTTTCAAGTACGAGCTTTCCCTGAGGAGTTAGACCAAAGTGCACCTCAGAATTGGCAGTAGGGCTCAATTTAGCCAGAAAACGTAACTTTTGACACAGAGCTCAGATTTGCAGAAGAAACGGATATTCATGCTCCTCACGGTCTGAAAACCACAAAAACGCCTACAATTTTCAAGTACGAGCTTTCCCTGAGGAGTTAGACCAAAGTGCACCTCAGAATTGGCAGTAGGGCTCAATTCAGCCAGAAAACGTAACTTTTCACACAGAGCTCAGATTTGAAGAAGAAACACATATTCATGCTCCTCACGATCTGAAAAGAAGAAAAACGCCTACAATTTTCAAGCACGAGCTTTCCCTGAGGAGTTAGACGAAAGGGCATCTCAGAATTGGCAGTAGGGCTCAATTCTGCCAGAAAACGTAACTTTTGATCCAGAGCTCAGATTTGCAGAAGAAACGGATATTCATCCTCCTCACGATCTGAAAAGCACAAAAACACATTCAATTTTGAAGTACGTGCTTTCCCTAAGGAGTTAGACCAAAGGGTATCTCAGAATTGGCAGTAGGGCTCAATTCAGCCAGAAAATGTGACGTTTGAAACAGAGCTCATATTTGCAGAAGAAACGCATATTCATCCACCTCACAGTCTGAAAAGCACAAAAACGCCTTCAATTTTCAAGCACGAGCTTTCCCTGATGAGTTAGACCAAAGTGCACCTCAGAATTGGCAGTAGGGCTCAATTCAGCCAGAAAACGTAACTTTTGACACAGAGCTCAGATTTGAAGAAGAAACACATATTCATCCTCCTCACGATCTGAAAATCACAAAAACACATTCAATTTTGAAGTACGTGCTTTCCCTAAGGAGTTAGACCAAAGGGTATCTCAGAATTGGCAGTAGGGCTCAATTCAGCCAGAAAATGTAACGTTTGACCCAGAGCTCAGATTTGCAGAAGAAACACATATTCATCCACCTCACACTCTGAAAAGCACAAAAACGCCTTCAATTTTCAAGTACGAGCTTTCCCTGAGGAGTTAGACCAAAGTGCACCTCAGAATTGGCAGTAGGGCTCAATTTAGCCAGAAAACGTAACTTTTGACACAGAGCTCAGATTTGCAGAAGAAACGGATATTCATGCTCCTCACGGTCTGAAAACCACAAAAACGCCTACAATTTTCAAGTACGAGCTTTCCCTGAGGAGTTAGACCAAAGTGCACCTCAGAATTGGCAGTAGGGCTCAATTTAGCCAGAAAACGTAACTTTTGACACAGAGCTCAGATTTGCAGAAGAAACGGATATTCATGCTCCTCACGGTCTGAAAACCACAAAAACGCCTACAATTTTCAAGCACGAGCTTTCCCTGAGGAGTTAGACGAAAGGGCATCTCAGAATTGGCAGTAGGGCTCAATTCTGCCAGAAAACGTAACTTTTGATCCAGAGCTCAGATTTGCAGAAGAAATGGATATTCATCCTCCTCACGATCTGAAAAGCACAAAAACACATTCAATTTTGAAGTACGTGCTTTCCCTAAGGAGTTAGACCAAAGGGTATCTCAGAATTGGTAGTAGGGCTCAATTCAGCCAGAAAATGTGACGTTTGAAACAGAGCTCATATTTGCAGAAGAAACGCATATTCATCCACCTCACAGTCTGAAAAGCACAAAAACGCCTTCAATTTTCAAGTACGAGCTTTCCCTGAAGAGTTAGACCAAAGTGCACCTCAGAATTGGCATTAGGGCTCAATTCAGCCAGAAAACGTAACTTTTCACACAGAGCTCAGATTTGAAGAAGAAACACATATTCATGCTCCTCACGATCTGAAAAGAAGAAAAACGCCTTCAATTTTCAAGCACGAGCTTTCCCTGAGGAGTTAGACGAAAGGGCATCTCAGAATTGGCAGTAGGGCTCAATTCAGCCAGAAAACGTAACTTTTGACACAGAGCTCAGATTTGCAGAAGAAACGGATATTCATGCTCCTCACGGTCTGAAAAGCACAAAAACGCCTACAATTTTCAAGTATGAGCTTTCCCTGAGGAGTTTTAGACCAAAGTGCACCTCAGAATTGGCAGTAGGACTCAATTCATCCAGAAAATGTAACGTTTGATACAGAGCTCATATTTGCATAAGAAACACATATTCATCCTCCTCACAGTGTGAAAAGCACAAAAACACCTACAATTGTTAAGCACGAGCTTTCCCTGAGGAGTTAGACGAAAGGGCATCTCAGAATTGGCAGTAGGGCTCAATTCAGCCAGAAAACGTAACTTTTGACACAGAGCTCAGATTTGAAGAAGAAACACATATTCATCCTCCTCACGATCTGAAAAGCACAAAAACACATTCAATTTTGAAGTACGTGCTTTCCCTAAGGAGTTAGACCAAAGGGTATCTCAGAATTGTTAATAGGGCTCAATTCAGCCAGAAAATGTAACGTTTGACACAGAGCTCATATTTGCAGAAGAAACACATATTCATCCACCTCACAGTCTGAAAAGCACAAAAACGCCTTCAATTTTCAAGTACGAGCTTTCCCTGACGAGTAAGAGCAAAGTGCACCTCAGAATTGGCAGTAGGGCTCAATTCATCCTGAAAATTTAACGTTTGATACAGAGCTCATATTTGCAGAAGAAACACATATTCATTCTCCTCACAGTCTGAAAAGCACAAAAACACCTACAATTTTCAAGCAAGAGCTTTCCCTGACGAGTTAGACCAAAGTGCATCTCAGAATTGGCAGTAGGGCTCAATTCAGCCAGAAAACGTAACGTTTGACACAGAGCTCAGATTTGAAGAAGAAACACATATTCATGCTCCTCACAGTCTGAAAAGCACAGAAACGCCTACAATTTTCAAGCACCAGCTTTCCCTGAGGAGTTAGACGAAAGGGCACCTCAGAATTGGCAGTAGGGCTCAATTCAGCCAGAAAACGTAACTTTTCACACAGAGCTCAGATTTGAAGAAGAAACACATATTCATGCTCCTCACGATCTGAAAAGAAGAAAAACGCCTTCAATTTTCAAGCACGAGCTTTCCCTGAGGAGTTAGACGAAAGGGCATCTCAGAATTTGCAGTAGGGCTCAATTCAGCCAGAAAACTTAACTTTTGACACAGAGCTCAGATTTGCAGAAGAAACACATATTCATCCTCCTCACGATCTGAAAAGCACAAAAACACATTCAGTTTTGAAGTACGTGCTTTCCCTAAGGAGTTAGACCAAAGGGTATCTCAGAATTGGCAGTAGGGCTCAATTCAGCCAGAAAATGTGACGTTTGAAACAGAGCTCATATTTGCAGAAGAAACACATATTCATCCACCTCACAGTCTGAAAAGCACAAAAACGCCTTCAATTTTCAAGTACGAGCTTTCCCTGAGGAGTTAGACCAAAGTGCACCTCAGAATTGGCAGTAGGGCTCAATTCAGCCAGAAAACGTAACTTTTCACACAGAGCTCAGATTTGAAGAAGAAACACATATTCATGCTCCTCACGATCTGAAAAGAAGAAAAACGCCTTCAATTTTCAAGCACGAGCTTTCCCTGAGGAGTTAGACGAAAGGGCATCTCAGAATTGGCAGGAGGGTTCAATTCAGCCAGAAAACGTAACTTTTGACCCAGAGCTCAGATTTGCAGAAGAAACGGATATTCATGATCCTCACGGTCTGAAAAGGACAAAAACGCCTACAATTTTCAAGCACAAGCTTTCCCAGAGGAGTAAGAACAAAGGGCATCTCAGAATTGACAGTAGGGCTCAATTCAGCCAGAAAACGTAACTTTTGACACAGAGCTCAGATTTGCAGAAGAAACACATATTCATCCTCCTCACAGTGTGAAAAGCACAAAAACACCTACAATTTTTAAGCACGAGCTTTCCCTGAGGAGTTAGACGAAAGGGCATCTCAGAATTGGCAGTAGGGCTCAATTCGGCCAGAAAACGTAACTTTTGACACAGAGCTCAGATTTGAAGAAGAAACACATATTCATCCTCCTCACGATCTGAAAAGCACAAAAAGACATTCAATTTTGAAGTACGTGCTTTCCCTAAGGAGTTAGACCAAAGGGTATCTCAGAATTGTTAGTAGGGCTCAATTCAGCCAGAAAATGTAACGTTTGACACAGAGCTCATATTTGCAGAAGAAACACATATTCATCCACCTCACAGTCTGAAAAGCACAAAAACGCCTTCAATTTTCAAGTACGAGCTTTCCCTGACGAGTAAGAGCAAAGTGCACCTCAGAATTGGCAGTAGGGCTCAATTCATCCTGAAAATTTAACGTTTGATACAGAGCTCATATTTGCAGAAGAAACACATATTCATTCTCCTCACAGTCTGAAAAGCACAAAAACGCCTTCAATTTTCAAGCACGAGCTTTCCCTGACGAGTTAGACCAAAGTGCACCTCAGAATTGGCAGTAGGGCTCAATTCAGCCAGAAAACGTAACTTTTGATCCAGAGCTCAGATTTGCAGAAGAAACGGATATTCATCCTCCTCACGATCTGAAAAGCACAAAAACACATTCAATTTTGAAGTACGTGCTTTCCCTAAGGAGTTAGACCAAAGGGTATCTCAGAATTGGCAGTAGGGCTCAATTCAGCCAGAAAATGTGACGTTTGAAACAGAGCTCATATTTGCAGAAGAAACACATATTCATCCACCTCACAGTCTGAAAAGCACAAAAACGCCTTCAATTTTCAAGCACGAGCTTTCCCTGAGGAGTTAGACGAAAGGGCATCTCAGAATTGGCAGTAGGGCTCAATTCAGCCAGAAAACGTAACTTTTGACACAGAGCTCAGATTTGAAGAAGAAACACATATTCATCCTCCTCACGATCTGAAAAGCACAAAAACACATTCAATTTTGAAGTACGAGCTTTCCCTGACGAGTAAGAGCAAAGTGCACCTAAGAATTGGCAGTAGGGCTCAATTCATCCTGAAAATTTAACGTTTGATACAGAGCTCATATTTGCATAAGAAACACATATTCATCCTCCTCACAGTGTGAAAAGCACAAAAACACCTACAATTTTTAAGCACGAGCTTTCCCTGAGGAGTTAGACGAAAGGGTATCTCAGAATTGTTAGTAGGGCTCAAATCAGCCAGAAAATGTAACGTTTGACACAGAGCTCATATTTGCAGAAGAAACACATATTCATCCACCTCGCAGTCTGAAAAGCACAAAAACGCCTTCAATTTTCAAGTACGAGCTTTCCCTGACGAGTAAGAGCAAAGTGCACCTCAGAATTGGCAGTAGGGCTCAATTCATCCTGAAAATTTAACGTTTGATACAGAGCTCATATTTGCAGAAGAAACACATATTCATTCTCCTCACAGTCTGAAAAGCACAAAAACGCCTTCAATTTTAAAGCACTAGCTTTCCCTGACGAGTTAGACCAAAGTGCACCTCAGAATTGGCAGTAGGGCTCAATTCAGCCAGAAAACGTAACTTTTGATCCAGAGCTCAGATTTGCAGAAGAAACGGATATTCATCCTCCTCACGATCTGAAAAGGACAAAAACACATTCAATTTTGAAGTACGAGCTTTCCCTGACGAGTAAGAGCAAAGTGCACCTAAGAATTGGCAGTATGGCTCAATTCATCCTGAAAATTTAACGTTTGATACAGAGCTCATATTTGCAGAAGAAACACATATTCATTCTCCTCACAGTCTGAAAAGCACAAAAACGCCTTCAATTTTCAAGCACGAGCTTTCCCTGACGATTTAGACCAAAGTGCACCTCAGAATTGGCAGTAGGGCTCAAACGTAACTTTTGATCCAGAGCTCAGATTTGCAGAAGAAACGGATATTCATCCTCCTCACGATCTGAAAAGCACAAAAACACATTCAATTTTGAAGTACGTGCTTTCCCTAAGGAGTTAGACCAAAGGGTATCTCAGAATTGGCAGTAGGGCTCAATTCAGCCAGAAAATGTGACGTTTGAAACAGAGCTCATATTTGCAGAAGAAACGCATATTCATCCACCTCACAGTCTGAAAAGCACAAAAACGCCTTCAATTTTCAAGTACGAGCTTTCCCTGAGGAGTTAGACCAAAGTGCACCTCAGAATTGGCAGTAGGGCTCAATTCATCCTGAAAATTTAACGTTTGATACAGAGCTCATATTTGCAGAAGAAACACATATTCATTCTCCTCACAGTCTGAAAAGCACAAAAACACCTACAATTTTCAAGCAAGAGCTTTCCCTGACGAGTTAGACCAAAGTGCATCTCAGAATTGGCAGTAGGGCTCAATTCAGCCAGAAAACGTAACGTTTGACACAGAGCTCAGATTTGAAGAAGAAACACATATTCATGCTCCTCACAGTCTGAAAAGCACAGAAACGCCTACAATTTTCAAGCACCAGCTTTCCCTGAGGAGTTAGACGAAAGGGCACCTCAGAATTGGCAGTAGGGCTCAATTCAGCCAGAAAACGTAACTTTTCACACAGAGCTCAGATTTGAAGAAGAAACACATATTCATGCTCCTCACGATCTGAAAAGAAGAAAAACGCCTTCAATTTTCAAGCACGAGCTTTCCCTGAGGAGTTAGACGAAAGGGCATCTCAGAATTTGCAGTAGGGCTCAATTCAGCCAGAAAACTTAACTTTTGACACAGAGCTCAGATTTGCAGAAGAAACACATATTCATCCTCCTCACGATCTGAAAAGCACAAAAACACATTCAGTTTTGAAGTACGTGCTTTCCCTAAGGAGTTAGACCAAAGGGTATCTCAGAATTGGCAGTAGGGCTCAATTCAGCCAGAAAATGTGACGTTTGAAACAGAGCTCATATTTGCAGAAGAAACACATATTCATCCACCTCACAGTCTGAAAAGCACAAAAACGCCTTCAATTTTCAAGTACGAGCTTTCCCTGAGGAGTTAGACCAAAGTGCACCTCAGAATTGGCAGTAGGGCTCAATTCAGCCAGAAAACGTAACTTTTCACACAGAGCTCAGATTTGAAGAAGAAACACATATTCATGCTCCTCACGATCTGAAAAGAAGAAAAACGCCTTCAATTTTCAAGCACGAGCTTTCCCTGAGGAGTTAGACGAAAGGGCATCTCAGAATTGGCAGGAGGGTTCAATTCAGCCAGAAAACGTAACTTTTGACCCAGAGCTCAGATTTGCAGAAGAAACGGATATTCATGATCCTCACGGTCTGAAAAGGACAAAAACGCCTACAATTTTCAAGCACAAGCTTTCCCAGAGGAGTAAGAACAAAGGGCATCTCAGAATTGACAGTAGGGCTCAATTCAGCCAGAAAACGTAACTTTTGACACAGAGCTCAGATTTGCAGAAGAAACACATATTCATCCTCCTCACAGTGTGAAAAGCACAAAAACACCTACAATTTTTAAGCACGAGCTTTCCCTGAGGAGTTAGACGAAAGGGCATCTCAGAATTGGCAGTAGGGCTCAATTCGGCCAGAAAACGTAACTTTTGACACAGAGCTCAGATTTGAAGAAGAAACACATATTCATCCTCCTCACGATCTGAAAAGCACAAAAAGACATTCAATTTTGAAGTACGTGCTTTCCCTAAGGAGTTAGACCAAAGGGTATCTCAGAATTGTTAGTAGGGCTCAATTCAGCCAGAAAATGTAACGTTTGACACAGAGCTCATATTTGCAGAAGAAACACATATTCATCCACCTCACAGTCTGAAAAGCACAAAAACGCCTTCAATTTTCAAGTACGAGCTTTCCCTGACGAGTAAGAGCAAAGTGCACCTCAGAATTGGCAGTAGGGCTCAATTCATCCTGAAAATTTAACGTTTGATACAGAGCTCATATTTGCAGAAGAAACACATATTCATTCTCCTCACAGTCTGAAAAGCACAAAAACGCCTTCAATTTTCAAGCACGAGCTTTCCCTGACGAGTTAGACCAAAGTGCACCTCAGAATTGGCAGTAGGGCTCAATTCAGCCAGAAAACGTAACTTTTGATCCAGAGCTCAGATTTGCAGAAGAAACGGATATTCATCCTCCTCACGATCTGAAAAGCACAAAAACACATTCAATTTTGAAGTACGTGCTTTCCCTAAGGAGTTAGACCAAAGGGTATCTCAGAATTGGCAGTAGGGCTCAATTCAGCCAGAAAATGTGACGTTTGAAACAGAGCTCATATTTGCAGAAGAAACACATATTCATCCACCTCACAGTCTGAAAAGCACAAAAACGCCTTCAATTTTCAAGCACGAGCTTTCCCTGAGGAGTTAGACGAAAGGGCATCTCAGAATTGGCAGTAGGGCTCAATTCAGCCAGAAAACGTAACTTTTGACACAGAGCTCAGATTTGAAGAAGAAACACATATTCATCCTCCTCACGATCTGAAAAGCACAAAAACACATTCAATTTTGAAGTACGAGCTTTCCCTGACGAGTAGGAGCAAAGTGCACCTAAGAATTGGCAGTAGGGCTCAATTCATCCTGAAAATTTAACGTTTGATACAGAGCTCATATTTGCATAAGAAACACATATTCATCCTCCTCACAGTGTGAAAAGCACAAAAACACCTACAATTTTTAAGCACGAGCTTTCCCTGAGGAGTTAGACGAAAGGGTATCTCAGAATTGTTAGTAGGGCTCAAATCAGCCAGAAAATGTAACGTTTGACACAGAGCTCATATTTGCAGAAGAAACACATATTCATCCACCTCGCAGTCTGAAAAGCACAAAAACGCCTTCAATTTTCAAGTACGAGCTTTCCCTGACGAGTAAGAGCAAAGTGCACCTCAGAATTGGCAGTAGGGCTCAATTCATCCTGAAAATTTAACGTTTGATACAGAGCTCATATTTGCAGAAGAAACACATATTCATTCTCCTCACAGTCTGAAAAGCACAAAAACGCCTTCAATTTTAAAGCACTAGCTTTCCCTGACGAGTTAGACCAAAGTGCACCTCAGAATTGGCAGTAGGGCTCAATTCAGCCAGAAAACGTAACTTTTGATCCAGAGCTCAGATTTGCAGAAGAAACGGATATTCATCCTCCTCACGATCTGAAAAGGACAAAAACACATTCAATTTTGAAGTACGAGCTTTCCCTGACGAGTAAGAGCAAAGTGCACCTAAGAATTGGCAGTATGGCTCAATTCATCCTGAAAATTTAACGTTTGATACAGAGCTCATATTTGCAGAAGAAACACATATTCATTCTCCTCACAGTCTGAAAAGCACAAAAACGCCTTCAATTTTCAAGCACGAGCTTTCCCTGACGATTTAGACCAAAGTGCACCTCAGAATTGGCAGTAGGGCTCAAACGTAACTTTTGATCCAGAGCTCAGATTTGCAGAAGAAACGGATATTCATCCTCCTCACGATCTGAAAAGCACAAAAACACATTCAATTTTGAAGTACGTGCTTTCCCTAAGGAGTTAGACCAAAGGGTATCTCAGAATTGGCAGTAGGGCTCAATTCAGCCAGAAAATGTGACGTTTGAAACAGAGCTCATATTTGCAGAAGAAACGCATATTCATCCACCTCACAGTCTGAAAAGCACAAAAACGCCTTCAATTTTCAAGTACGAGCTTTCCCTGAGGAGTTAGACCAAAGTGCACCTCAGAATTGGCAGTAGGGCTCAATTCATCCTGAAAATTTAACGTTTGATACAGAGCTCATATTTGCAGAAGAAACACATATTCATTCTCCTCACAGTCTGAAAAGCACAAAAACGCCTTCAATTTTCAAGCACGAGCTTTCCCTGACGAGTTAGACCAAAGTGCACCTCAGAATTGGCAGTAGGGCTCAATTCAGCCAGAAAACGTAACTTTTGATCCAGAGCTCAGATTTGCAGAAGAAACGGATATTCATCCTCCTCACGATCTGAAAAGCACAAAAACACATTCAATTTTGAAGTACGTGCTTTCCCTAAGGAGTTAGACCAAAGGGTATCTCAGAATTGGCAGTAGGGCTCAATTCAGCCAGAAAATGTGACGTTTGAAACAGAGCTCATATTTGCAGAAGAAACACATATTCATCCACCTCACAGTCTGAAAAGCACAAAAACGCCTTCAATTTTCAAGCACGAGCTTTCCCTGAGGAGTTAGACGAAAGGGCATCTCAGAATTTGCAGTAGGGCTCAATTCAGCCAGAAAACGTAACTTTTGACACAGAGCTCAGATTTGAAGAAGAAACACATATTCATCCTCCTCACGATCTGAAAAGCTCAAAAACACATTCAATTTTGAAGTACGAGCTTTCCCTGACGAGTAAGAGCAAAGTGCACCTCAGAATTGGCAGTAGGGCTCAATTCATCCTGAAAATTTAACGTTTGATACAGAGCTCATATTTGCATAAGAAACACATATTCATCCTCCTCACAGTGTGAAAAGCACAAAAACACCTACAATTTTTAAGCACGAGCTTTCCCTGAGGAGTTAGACGAAAGGGTATCTCAGAATTGTTAGTAGGGCTCAAATCAGCCAGAAAATGTAACGTTTGACACAGAGCTCATATTTGCAGAAGAAACACATATTCATCCACCTCGCAGTCTGAAAAGCACAAAAACGCCTTCAATTTTCAAGTACGAGCTTTCCCTGACGAGTAAGAGCAAAGTGCACCTCAGAATTGGCAGTAGGGCTCAATTCATCCTGAAAATTTAACGTTTGATACAGAGCTCATATTTGCAGAAGAAACACATATTCATTCTCCTCACAGTCTGAAAAGCACAAAAACGCCTTCAATTTTCAAGCACTAGCTTTCCCTGACGAGTTAGACCAAAGTGCACCTCAGAATTGGCAGTAGGGCTCAATTCAGCCAGAAAACGTAACTTTTGATCCAGAGCTCAGATTTGCAGAAGAAACGGATATTCATCCTCCTCACGATCTGAAAAGGACAAAAACACATTCAATTTTGAAGTACGAGCTTTCCCTGACGAGTAAGAGCAAAGTGCATCTAAGAATTGGCAGTAGGGCTCAATTCATCCTGAAAATTTAACGTTTGATACAGAGCTCATATTTGCAGAAGAAACACATATTCATTCTCCTCACAGTCTGAAAAGCACAAAAACGCCTTCAATTTTCAAGCACAAGCTTTCCCTGACGATTTAGACCAAAGTGCACCTCAGAATTGGCAGTAGGGCTCAAACGTAACTTTTGATCCAGAGCTCAGATTTGCAGAAGAAACGGATATTCATCCTCCTCACGATCTGAAAAGCACAAAAACACATTCAATTTTGAAGTACGTGCTTTCCCTAAGGAGTTAGACCAAAGGGTATCTCAGAATTGGCAGTAGGGCTCAATTCAGCCAGAAAATGTGACGTTTGAAACAGAGCTCATATTTGCAGAAGAAACGCATATTCATCCACCTCACAGTCTGAAAAGCACAAAAACGCCTTCAATTTTCAAGTACGAACTTTCCCTGAGGAGTTAGACCAAAGTGCACCTCAGAATTGGCAGTAGGGCTCAATTCAGCCAGAAAACGTAACTTTTCACACAGAGCTCAGATTTGAAGAAGAAACACATATTCATGCTCCTCACGATCTGAAAAGAAGAAAAACGCCTTCAATTTTCAAGCCCGAGCTTTCCCTGAGGAGTTAGACGAAAGGGCATCTCAGAATTGGCAGTAGGGCTCAATTCAGCCAGAAAACGTAACTTTTGACACAGAGCTCAGATTTGCAGAAGAAACGGATATTCATCCTCCTCACGATCTGAAAAGCACAAAAACACATTCAATTTTGAAGTACGTGCTTTCCCTAAGGAGTTAGACCAAAGGGTATCTCAGAATTGGCAGTAGGGCTCAATTCAGCCAGAAAATGTGACGTTTGAAACAGAGCTCATATTTGCAGAAGAAACGCATATTCATCCACCTCACAGTCTGAAAAGCACAAAAACGCCTTCAATTTTCAAGTACGAGCTTTCCCTGAGGAGTTAGACCAAAGTGCACCTCAGAATTGGCAGTAGGGCTCAATTCAGCCAGAAAACGTAACGTTTCACACAGAGCTCAGATTTGAAGAAGAAACACATATTCATGCTCCTCACGATCTGAAAAGAAGAAAAACGCCTTCAATTTTCAAGCACGAGCTTTCCCTGAGGAGTTAGACGAAAGGGCATCTCTGAATTGGCAGTAGGGCTCAATTCAGCCAGAAAACGTAACTTTTGACACAGAGCTCAGATTTGAAGAAGAAACACATATTCATCCTCCTCACGATCTGAAAAGCACAAAAACACATTCAATTTTGAAGTACGAGCTTTCCCTGACGAGTAAGAGCAAAGTGCACCTAAGAATTGGCAGTAGGGCTCAATTCATCCTGAAAATTTAACGTTTGATACAGAGCTCATATTTGCAGAAGAAACACATATTCATTCTCCTCACAGTCTGAAAAGCACAAAATCACCTACAATTTTCAAGCACGAGCTTTCCCTGATGAGTTAGACCAAAGTGCACCTCAGAATTGGCAGTAGGGCTCAATTCAGCCAGAAAACGTAACTTTTGACACAGAGCTCAGATTTGAAGAAGAAACACATATTCATCCTCCTCACGATCTGAAAATCACAAAAACACATTCAATTTTGAAGTACGTGCTTTCCCTAAGGAGTTAGACCAAAGGGTATCTCAGAATTGGCAGTAGGGCTCAATTCAGCCAGAAAATGTAACGTTTGACCCAGAGCTCAGATTTGCAGAAGAAACACATATTCATCCACCTCACACTCTGAAAAGCACAAAAACGCCTTCAATTTTCAAGTACGAGCTTTCCCTGAGGAGTTAGACCAAAGTGCACCTCAGAATTGGCAGTAGGGCTCAATTCAGCCAGAAAACGTAACTTTTCACACAGAGCTCAGATTTGAAGAAGAAACACATATTCATGCTCCTCACGATCTGAAAAGAAGAAAAACGCCTTCAATTTTCAAGCCCGAGCTTTCCCTGAGGAGTTAGACGAAAGGGCATCTCAGAATTGGCAGTAGGGCTCAATTCAGCCAGAAAACGTAACTTTTGACACAGAGCTCAGATTTGCAGAAGAAACGGATATTCATCCTCCTCACGATCTGAAAAGCACAAAAACACATTCAATTTTGAAGTACGTGCTTTCCCTAAGGAGTTAGACCAAAGGGTATCTCAGAATTGGCAGTAGGGCTCAATTCAGCCAGAAAATGTGACGTTTGAAACAGAGCTCATATTTGCAGAAGAAACGCATATTCATCCACCTCACAGTCTGAAAAGCACAAAAACGCCTTCAATTTTCAAGTACGAGCTTTCCCTGAGGAGTTAGACCAAAGTGCACCTCAGAATTGGCAGTAGGGCTCAATTCAGCCAGAAAACGTAACGTTTCACACAGAGCTCAGATTTGAAGAAGAAACACATATTCATGCTCCTCACGATCTGAAAAGAAGAAAAACGCCTTCAATTTTCAAGCACGAGCTTTCCCTGAGGAGTTAGACGAAAGGGCATCTCTGAATTGGCAGTAGGGCTCAATTCAGCCAGAAAACGTAACTTTTGACACAGAGCTCAGATTTGAAGAAGAAACACATATTCATCCTCCTCACGATCTGAAAAGCACAAAAACACATTCAATTTTGAAGTACGAGCTTTCCCTGACGAGTAAGAGCAAAGTGCACCTAAGAATTGGCAGTAGGGCTCAATTCATCCTGAAAATTTAACGTTTGATACAGAGCTCATATTTGCAGAAGAAACACATATTCATTCTCCTCACAGTCTGAAAAGCACAAAATCACCTACAATTTTCAAGCACGAGCTTTCCCTGATGAGTTAGACCAAAGTGCACCTCAGAATTGGCAGTAGGGCTCAATTCAGCCAGAAAACGTAACTTTTGACACAGAGCTCAGATTTGAAGAAGAAACACATATTCATCCTCCTCACGATCTGAAAATCACAAAAACACATTCAATTTTGAAGTACGTGCTTTCCCTAAGGAGTTAGACCAAAGGGTATCTCAGAATTGGCAGTAGGGCTCAATTCAGCCAGAAAATGTAACGTTTGACCCAGAGCTCAGATTTGCAGAAGAAACACATATTCATCCACCTCACACTCTGAAAAGCACAAAAACGCCTTCAATTTTCAAGTACGAGCTTTCCCTGAGGAGTTAGACCAAAGTGCACCTCAGAATTGGCAGTAGGGCTCAATTTAGCCAGAAAACGTAACTTTTGACACAGAGCTCAGATTTGCAGAAGAAACGGATATTCATGCTCCTCACGGTCTGAAAACCACAAAAACGCCTACAATTTTCAAGTACGAGCTTTCCCTGAGGAGTTAGACCAAAGTGCACCTCAGAATTGGCAGTAGGGCTCAATTCAGCCAGAAAACGTAACTTTTCACACAGAGCTCAGATTTGAAGAAGAAACACATATTCATGCTCCTCACGATCTGAAAAGAAGAAAAACGCCTACAATTTTCAAGCACGAGCTTTCCCTGAGGAGTTAGACGAAAGGGCATCTCAGAATTGGCAGTAGGGCTCAATTCTGCCAGAAAACGTAACTTTTGATCCAGAGCTCAGATTTGCAGAAGAAACGGATATTCATCCTCCTCACGATCTGAAAAGCACAAAAACACATTCAATTTTGAAGTACGTGCTTTCCCTAAGGAGTTAGACCAAAGGGTATCTCAGAATTGGCAGTAGGGCTCAATTCAGCCAGAAAATGTGACGTTTGAAACAGAGCTCATATTTGCAGAAGAAACGCATATTCATCCACCTCACAGTCTGAAAAGCACAAAAACGCCTTCAATTTTCAACCACGAGCTTTCCCTGATGAGTTAGACCAAAGTGCACCTCAGAATTGGCAGTAGGGCTCAATTCAGCCAGAAAACGTAACTTTTGACACAGAGCTCAGATTTGAAGAAGAAACACATATTCATCCTCCTCACGATCTGAAAATCACAAAAACACATTCAATTTTGAAGTACGTGCTTTCCCTAAGGAGTTAGACCAAAGGGTATCTCAGAATTGGCAGTAGGGCTCAATTCAGCCAGAAAATGTAACGTTTGACCCAGAGCTCAGATTTGCAGAAGAAACACATATTCATCCACCTCACACTCTGAAAAGCACAAAAACGCCTTCAATTTTCAAGTACGAGCTTTCCCTGAGGAGTTAGACCAAAGTGCACCTCAGAACTGGCAGTAGGGCTCAATTTAGCCAGAAAACGTAACTTTTGACACAGAGCTCAGGTTTGCAGAAGAAACGGATATTCATGCTCCTCACGGTCTGAAAACCACAAAAACGCCTTCAATTTTCAAGTACGAGCTTTCCCTGAGGAGTTAGACCAAAGTGCACCTCAGAATTGGCAGTAGGGCTCAATTTAGCCAGAAAACGTAACTTTTGACACAGAGCTCAGATTTGCAGAAGAAACGGATATTCATGCTCCTCACGGTCTGAAAACCACAAAAACGCCTACAATTTTCAAGCACGAGCTTTCCCTGAGGAGTTAGACGAAAGGGCATCTCAGAATTGGCAGTAGGGCTCAATTCTGCCAGAAAACGTAACTTTTGATCCAGAGCTCAGATTTGCAGAAGAAATGGATATTCATCCTCCTCACGATCTGAAAAGGACAAAAACACATTCAATTTTGAAGTACGTGCTTTCCCTAAGGAGTTAGACCAAAGGGTATCTCAGAATTGGTAGTAGGGCTCAATTCAGCCAGAACATGTGACGTTTGAAACAGAGCTCATATTTGCAGAAGAAACGCATATTCATCCACCTCACAGTCTGAAAAGCACAAAAACGCCTTCAATTTTCAAGTACGAGCTTTCCCTGAAGAGTTAGACCAAAGTGCACCTCAGAATTGGCATTAGGGCTCAATTCAGCCAGAAAACGTAACTTTTCACACAGAGCTCAGATTTGAAGAAGAAACACATATTCATGCTCCTCACGATCTGAAAAGAAGAAAAACGCCTTCAATTTTCAAGCACGAGCTTTCCCTGAGGAGTTAGACGAAAGGGCATCTCAGAATTGGCAGTAGGGCTCAATTCAGCCAGAAAACGTAACTTTTGACACAGAGCTCAGATTTGCAGAAGAAACGGATATTCATGCTCCTCACGGTCTGAAAAGCACAAAAACGCCTACAATTTTCAAGTATGAGCTTTCCCTGAGGAGTTTTAGACCAAAGTGCACCTCAGAATTGGCAGTAGGACTCAATTCATCCAGAAAATGTAACGTTTGATACAGAGCTCATATTTGCATAAGAAACACATATTCATCCTCCTCACAGTGTGAAAAGCACAAAAACACCTACAACTGTTAAGCACGAGCTTTCCCTGAGGAGTTAGACGAAAGGGCATCTCAGAATTGGCAGTAGGGCTCAATTCAGCCAGAAAACGTAACTTTTGACACAGAGCTCAGATTTGAAGAAGAAACACATATTCATCCTCCTCACGATCTGAAAAGCACAAAAACACATTCAATTTTGAAGTACGTGCTTTCCCTAAGGAGTTAGACCAAAGGGTATCTCAGAATTGTTAATAGGGCTCAATTCAGCCAGAAAATGTAACGTTTGACACAGAGCTCATATTTGCAGAAGAAACACATATTCATCCACCTCACAGTCTGAAAAGCACAAAAACGCCTTCAATTTTCAAGTACGAGCTTTCCCTGACGAGTAAGAGCAAAGTGCACCTCAGAATTGGCAGTAGGGCTCAATTCATCCTGAAAATTTAACGTTTGATACAGAGCTCATATTTGCAGAAGAAACACATATTCATTCTCCTCACAGTCTGAAAAGCACAAAAACACCTACAATTTTCAAGCAAGAGCTTTCCCTGACGAGTTAGACCAAAGTGCATCTCAGAATTGGCAGTAGGGCTCAATTCAGCCAGAAAACGTAACGTTTGACACAGAGCTCAGATTTGAAGAAGAAACACATATTCATGCTCCTCACAGTCTGAAAAGCACAGAAACGCCTACAATTTTCAAGCACCAGCTTTCCCTGAGGAGTTAGACGAAAGGGCACCTCAGAATTGGCAGTAGGGCTCAATTCAGCCAGAAAACGTAACTTTTCACACAGAGCTCAGATTTGAAGAAGAAACACATATTCATGCTCCTCACGATCTGAAAAGAAGAAAAACGCCTTCAATTTTCAAGCACGAGCTTTCCCTGAGGAGTTAGACGAAAGGGCATCTCAGAATTTGCAGTAGGGCTCAATTCAGCCAGAAAACTTAACTTTTGACACAGAGCTCAGATTTGCAGAAGAAACACATATTCATCCTCCTCACGATCTGAAAAGCACAAAAACACATTCAGTTTTGAAGTACGTGCTTTCCCTAAGGAGTTAGACCAAAGGGTATCTCAGAATTGGCAGTAGGGCTCAATTCAGCCAGAAAATGTGACGTTTGAAACAGAGCTCATATTTGCAGAAGAAACACATATTCATCCACCTCACAGTCTGAAAAGCACAAAAACGCCTTCAATTTTCAAGTACGAGCTTTCCCTGAGGAGTTAGACCAAAGTGCACCTCAGAATTGGCAGTAGGGCTCAATTCAGCCAGAAAACGTAACTTTTCACACAGAGCTCAGATTTGAAGAAGAAACACATATTCATGCTCCTCACGATCTGAAAAGAAGAAAAACGCCTTCAATTTTCAAGCACGAGCTTTCCCTGAGGAGTTAGACGAAAGGGCATCTCAGAATTGGCAGGAGGGTTCAATTCAGCCAGAAAACGTAACTTTTGACCCAGAGCTCAGATTTGCAGAAGAAACGGATATTCATGATCCTCACGGTCTGAAAAGGACAAAAACGCCTACAATTTTCAAGCACAAGCTTTCCCAGAGGAGTAAGAACAAAGGGCATCTCAGAATTGACAGTAGGGCTCAATTCAGCCAGAAAACGTAACTTTTGACACAGAGCTCAGATTTGCAGAAGAAACACATATTCATCCTCCTCACAGTGTGAAAAGCACAAAAACACCTACAATTTTTAAGCACGAGCTTTCCCTGAGGAGTTAGACGAAAGGGCATCTCAGAATTGGCAGTAGGGCTCAATTCGGCCAGAAAACGTAACTTTTGACACAGAGCTCAGATTTGAAGAAGAAACACATATTCATCCTCCTCACGATCTGAAAAGCACAAAAAGACATTCAATTTTGAAGTACGTGCTTTCCCTAAGGAGTTAGACCAAAGGGTATCTCAGAATTGTTAGTAGGGCTCAATTCAGCCAGAAAATGTAACGTTTGACACAGAGCTCATATTTGCAGAAGAAACACATATTCATCCACCTCACAGTCTGAAAAGCACAAAAACGCCTTCAATTTTCAAGTACGAACTTTCCCTGACGAGTAAGAGCAAAGTGCACCTCAGAATTGGCAGTAGGGCTCAATTCATCCTGAAAATTTAACGTTTGATACAGAGCTCATATTTGCAGAAGAAACACATATTCATTCTCCTCACAGTCTGAAAAGCACAAAAACACCTACAATTTTCAAGCAAGAGCTTTCCCTGATGAGTTAGACCAAAGTGCACCTCAGAATTGGCAGTAGGGCTCAATTCAGCCAGAAAACGTAACGTTTGACACAGAGCTCAGATTTGAAGAAGAAACACATATTCATGCTCCTCACGGTCTGAAAAGCACAGAAACGCCTACAATTTTCAAGCACCAGCTTTCCCTGAGGAGTTAGACGAAAGGGCATCTCAGAATTGGCAGTAGGGCTCAATTCAGCCAGAAAATGTAACGTTTGACACAGAGCTCATATTTGCAGAAGAAACACATATTCATCCACCTCACAGTCTGAAAAGCACAAAAACGCCTTCAATTTTCAAGTACGAGCTTTCCCTGACGAGTAAGAGCAAAGTGCACCTCAGAATTGGCAGTAGGGCTCAATTCAGCCAGAAAACATAACTTTTCACACAGAGCTCAGATTTGAAGAAGAAACACATATTCATCCTCCTCACGATCTGAAAAGCACAAAAACACATTCAATTTTGAAGTACGTACTTTCCCTAAGGAGTTAGACCAAAGGGTATCTCAGAATTGTTAGTAGGGCTCAATTCAGCCAGAAAATGTAACGTTTGACACAGAGCTCATATTTGCAGAAGAAACACATATTCATCCACCTCACAGTCTGAAAAGCACAAAAATGCCTTCAATTTTCAAGTACGAGCTTTCCCTGACGAGTAAGAGCAAAGTGCACCTCAGAATTGGCAGTAGGGCTCAATTCATCCTGAAAATTTAACGTTTGATACAGAGCTCATATTTGCAGAAGAAACACATATTCATTCTCCTCACAGTCTGAAAAGCACAAAAACGCCTTCAATTTTCAAGCACGAGCTTTCCCTGACGAGTTAGACCAAAGGGCACCTCAGAATTGGAAGTAGGGCTCAATTCAGCCAGAAAACGTAACTTTTGATCCAGAGCTCAGATTTGCAGAAGAAACGGATATTCATCCTCCTCACGATCTGAAAAGGACAAAAACACATTCAATTTTGAAGTACGTGCTTTCCCTAAGGAGTTAGACCAAAGGGTATCTCAGAATTGGCAGTAGGGCTCAATTCAGCCAGAAAATGTGACGTTTGAAACAGAGCTCATATTTGCAGAAGAAACACATATTCATCCACCTCACAGTCTGAAAAGCACAAAAACGCCTTCAATTTTCAAGTACGAGCTTTCCCTGAGGAGTTAGACCAAAGTGCACCTCAGAATTGGCAGTAGGGCTCAATTCAGCCAGAAAACGTAACTTTTGACACAGAGCTCAGATTTGAAGAAGAAACACATATTCATCCTCCTCACGATCTGAAAAGCACAAAAAGACATTCAATTTTGAAGTACGTGCTTTCCCTAAGGAGTTAGACCAAAGGGTATCTCAGAATTGTTAGTAGGGCTCAATTCAGCCAGAAAATGTAACGTTTGACACAGAGCTCATATTTGCAGAAGAAACACATATTCATCCACCTCACAGTCTGAAAAGCACAAAAACGCCTTCAATTTTCAAGTACGAACTTTCCCTGACGAGTAAGAGCAAAGTGCACCTCAGAATTGGCAGTAGGGCTCAATTCATCCTGAAAATTTAACGTTTGATACAGAGCTCATATTTGCAGAAGAAACACATATTCATTCTCCTCACAGTCTGAAAAGCACAAAAACACCTACAATTTTCAAGCAAGAGCTTTCCCTGACGAGTTAGACCAAAGTGCACCTCAGAATTGGCAGTAGGGCTCAATTCAGCCAGAAAACGTAACGTTTGACACAGAGCTCAGATTTGAAGAAGAAACACATATTCATGCTCCTCACGGTCTGAAAAGCACAGAAACGCCTACAATTTTCAAGCACCAGCTTTCCCTGAGGAGTTAGACGAAAGGGCATCTCAGAATTGGCAGTAGGGCTCAATTCAGCCAGAAAATGTAACGTTTGACACAGAGCTCATATTTGCAGAAGAAACACATATTCATCCACCTCACAGTCTGAAAAGCACAAAAACGCCTTCAATTTTCAAGTACGAGCTTTCCCTGACGAGTAAGAGCAAAGTGCACCTCAGAATTGGCAGTAGGGCTCAATTCAGCCAGAAAACATAACTTTTCACACAGAGCTCAGATTTGAAGAAGAAACACATATTCATCCTCCTCACGATCTGAAAAGCACAAAAACACATTCAATTTTGAAGTACGTACTTTCCCTAAGGAGTTAGACCAAAGGGTATCTCAGAATTGTTAGTAGGGCTCAATTCAGCCAGAAAATGTAACGTTTGACACAGAGCTCATATTTGCAGAAGAAACACATATTCATCCACCTCACAGTCTGAAAAGCACAAAAATGCCTTCAATTTTCAAGTACGAGCTTTCCCTGACGAGTAAGAGCAAAGTGCACCTCAGAATTGGCAGTAGGGCTCAATTCATCCTGAAAATTTAACGTTTGATACAGAGCTCATATTTGCAGAAGAAACACATATTCATTCTCCTCACAGTCTGAAAAGCACAAAAACGCCTTCAATTTTCAAGCACGAGCTTTCCCTGACGAGTTAGACCAAAGGGCACCTCAGAATTGGAAGTAGGGCTCAATTCAGCCAGAAAACGTAACTTTTGATCCAGAGCTCAGATTTGCAGAAGAAACGGATATTCATCCTCCTCACGATCTGAAAAGGACAAAAACACATTCAATTTTGAAGTACGTGCTTTCCCTAAGGAGTTAGACCAAAGGGTATCTCAGAATTGGCAGTAGGGCTCAATTCAGCCAGAAAATGTGACGTTTGAAACAGAGCTCATATTTGCAGAAGAAACACATATTCATCCACCTCACAGTCTGAAAAGCACAAAAACGCCTTCAATTTTCAAGTACGAGCTTTCCCTGAGGAGTTAGACCAAAGTGCACCTCAGAATTGGCAGTAGGGCTCAATTCAGCCAGAAAACGTAACTTTTGACACAGAGCTCAGATTTGAAGAAGAAACACATATTCATCCTCCTCACGATCTGAAAAGCACAAAAAGACATTCAATTTTGAAGTACGTGCTTTCCCTAAGGAGTTAGACCAAAGGGTATCTCAGAATTGTTAGTAGGGCTCAATTCAGCCAGAAAATGTAACGTTTGACACAGAGCTCATATTTGCAGAAGAAACACATATTCATCCACCTCACAGTCTGAAAAGCACAAAAACGCCTTCAATTTTCAAGTACGAACTTTCCCTGACGAGTAAGAGCAAAGTGCACCTCAGAATTGGCAGTAGGGCTCAATTCATCCTGAAAATTTAACGTTTGATACAGAGCTCATATTTGCAGAAGAAACACATATTCATTCTCCTCACAGTCTGAAAAGCACAAAAACACCTACAATTTTCAAGCAAGAGCTTTCCCTGACGAGTTAGACCAAAGTGCACCTCAGAATTGGCAGTAGGGCTCAATTCAGCCAGAAAACGTAACGTTTGACACAGAGCTCAGATTTGAAGAAGAAACACATATTCATGCTCCTCACGGTCTGAAAAGCACAGAAACGCCTACAATTTTCAAGCACCAGCTTTCCCTGAGGAGTTAGACGAAAGGGCATCTCAGAATTGGCAGTAGGGCTCAATTCAGCCAGAAAATGTAACGTTTGACACAGAGCTCATATTTGCAGAAGAAACACATATTCATCCACCTCACAGTCTGAAAAGCACAAAAACGCCTTCAATTTTCAAGTACGAGCTTTCCCTGACGAGTAAGAGCAAAGTGCACCTCAGAATTGGCAGTAGGGCTCAATTCAGCCAGAAAACATAACTTTTCACACAGAGCTCAGATTTGAAGAAGAAACACATATTCATCCTCCTCACGATCTGAAAAGCACAAAAACACATTCAATTTTGAAGTACGTACTTTCCCTAAGGAGTTAGACCAAAGGGTATCTCAGAATTGTTAGTAGGGCTCAATTCAGCCAGAAAATGTAACGTTTGACACAGAGCTCATATTTGCAGAAGAAACACATATTCATCCACCTCACAGTCTGAAAAGCACAAAAATGCCTTCAATTTTCAAGTACGAGCTTTCCCTGACGAGTAAGAGCAAAGTGCACCTCAGAATTGGCAGTAGGGCTCAATTCATCCTGAAAATTTAACGTTTGATACAGAGCTCATATTTGCAGAAGAAACACATATTCATTCTCCTCACAGTCTGAAAAGCACAAAAACGCCTTCAATTTTCAAGCACGAGCTTTCCCTGACGAGTTAGACCAAAGGGCACCTCAGAATTGGAAGTAGGGCTCAATTCAGCCAGAAAACGTAACTTTTGATCCAGAGCTCAGATTTGCAGAAGAAACGGATATTCATCCTCCTCACGATCTGAAAAGGACAAAAACACATTCAATTTTGAAGTACGTGCTTTCCCTAAGGAGTTAGACCAAAGGGTATCTCAGAATTGGCAGTAGGGCTCAATTCAGCCAGCAAATGTGACGTTTGAAACAGAGCTCATATTTGCAGAGGAAACACATATTCATCCACCTCACAGTCTGAAAAGCACAAAAACGCCTTCAATTTTCAAGTACGAGCTTTCCCTGAGGAGTTAGACCAAAGTGCACCTCAGAATTGGCAGTAGGGCTCAATTCAGCCAGAAAACGTAACTTTTCACACAGAGCTCAGATTTAAAGAAGAAAACACATATTCATGCTCCTCACGATCTGAAAAGAAGAAAAACGCCTTCAATTTTCAAGCACGAGCTTTCCCTGAGGAGTTAGACGAAAGGGCATCTCAGAATTGGCAGTAGGGCTCAATTCAGCCAGAAAACGTAACGTTTGATACAGAGCTCATATTTGCATAAGAAACACATATTCATCCTCCTCACAGTGTGAAAAGCACAAAAACACCTACATTTGTTAAGCACGAGCTTTCCCTGAGGAGTTAGACGAAAGGGGCATCTCAGAATTGGGGCAGTAGGGCTCAATTCAGCCAGAAAACGTAACTTTTGACACAGAGCTCAGATTTGAAGAAGAAACACATATTCATCCTCCTCACGATCTGAAAAGCACAAAAACACATTCAATTTTGAAGTACGTGCTTTCCCTAAGGAGTTAGACCAAAGGGTATCTCAGAATTGTTAGTAGGGCTCAATTCAGCCAGAAAATGTAACGTTTGACACAGAGCTCATATTTGCAGAAGAAACACATATTCATCCACCTCACAGTCTGAAAAGCACAAAAACGCCTTCAATTTTCAAGTACGAGCTTTTCCCTGACGAGTAAGAGCAAAGTGCACCTCAGAATTGGCAGTAGGGCTCAATTCATCCTGAAAATTTAACGTTTGATACAGAGCTCATATTTGCAGAAGAAACACATATTCATTCTCCTCACAGTCTGAAAAGCACAAAAACACCTTCAATTTTCAAGCAAGAGCTTTCCCTGACGAGTTAGACCAAAGTGCATCTCAGAATTGGCAGTAGGGCTCAATTCAGCCAGAAAACGTAACGTTTGACACAGAGCTCAGATTTGAAGAAGAAAACACATATTCATCCTCCTCACGATCTGAAATGCACAAAAACGCCTTCAATTTTCAAGTACGAGCTTTCCCTGAGGAGTTAGACCAAAGTGCACCTCAGAATTGGCAGGTAGGGCTCAATTCAGCCAGAAAACGTAACTTTTGATCCAGAGATCAGATTTGCAGAAGAAACGGATATTCATCCTCCTCACGATCTGAAAGGCACAAAAACACATTCAATTTTGAAGTAACGTGCTTTCCCTAAGGAGTTAGACGAAAGGGCATCTCAGAATTGGCAGGAGGGTTCAATTCAGCCAGAAAAACGTAACTTTTGACCCAGAGCTCAGATTTGCAGAAGAAACGGATATTCATGCTCCTCACGGTCTGAAAAGGACAAAAACGCCTACAATTTTCAAGCACAAGCTTTCCCAGAGGAGTTAGAACAAGGGCATCTCAGAATTGACAGTAGGGCTCAATTCAGCCAGAGAAAACGTAACTTTTGACACAGAGCTCAGATTTGCAGAAAAAAACGGATTTTCATGCTCCTCACGGTCTGAAAAGCACAGAAACGCCTACAATTTTTCAAGCACCAGCTTTCCCTGAGGAGTTAGACGAAAGGGCACCTCAGAATTGGCAGTAGGGCTCAATTCAGCCAGAAAACGTAACTTTTCACACAGAGCTCAGATTTGAAGAAGAAACACCATATTCATCCTCCTCACGATCTGAAAAGCACAAAAACACATTCAATATTGAAGTACGTGCTTTCCCTAAGGAGTTAGACCAAAGGGTATGTCAGAATTGGCAGTAGGGCTCAATTCAGCCAGAAAATGTGACGTTTGAAACAGAGCTCATATTTGCAGAAGAAACACATATTCATCCACCTCACAGTCTGAAAAGCACAAAAACGCCTTCAATTTTCAAGTACGAGCTTTCCCTGAGGAGTTAGACCAAAGTGCACCTCAGAATTGGCAGTAGGGCCTCAATTCAGCCAGAAAACGTAACTTTTCACACAGAGCTCAGATTTGAAGAAGAAACACATATTCATGCTCCTCACGATCTGAAAAGAAGAAAAACGCCTTCAATTTTCAAGGACAAGCTTTCCCTGAGGAGTTAGACGAAACGGCATCTCAGAATTGGCAGGAGGGTTCAATTGAGCCAGAAAACGTAACTTTTGACCCAGAGCTCAGATTTGCAGAAGAAACGGATATTCATGATCCTCACGGTCTGAAAAAGGGACAAAAACGCCTACAATTTTCAAGCACAAGCTTTCCCAGAGGAGGTAAGAAACAAAGGGCATCTCAGAATTGACAGGAGGGCTCAATTCAGCCAGAAAACGTAAACTTTTGACACAGAGCTCAGATTTGCAGAAGAAACACATATTCATCCTCCTCACAGTGTGAAAAGCACAAAAACACCTACAATTTTTAAGCACGAGCTTTCCCTGAGGAGTTAGGCGATAAGGGCATCTCAGAATTGGCAGTAGGGCTCAATTCAGCCAGAAAACATAACTTTTGACACAGAGCTCAGATTTGAAGAAGAAACATATATTCATCCTCCTCACGATCTGAAAAGCACAAAAACACATTCAATTTTGAAGTTACGTGCTTTCCCCTAAGGAGTTAGACCAAAGGGTATCTCAGAATTGTTAGTAGGGCTCAATTCAGCCAGAAAATGTAACGTTTGACACAGAGCTCATATTTGCAGAAGAAACACATATTCATCCACCTCACAGTCTGAAAAGCACAAAAACGCCTTCAATTTTCAAGTACGAGCTTTCCCTGACGAGTAAGAGCAAAGTGCACCTCAGAATTGGCAGTAGGGCTCAATTCATCCTGAAAATTTAACGTTTTGATACAGAGCTCATATTTGCAGAAGAAACACATATTCATTCTCCTCACAGTCTGAAAAGCACAAAAACACCTTCAATTTTCAAGCAAGAGCTTTCCCTGACGAGTTAGACCAAAGTGCATCTCAGAATTGGCAGTAGGGCTCAATTCAGCCAGAAAACGTAACGTTTGACACAGAGCTCAGATTTGAAGAAGAAACACATATTCATCCTCCTCACGATCTGAAAAGCACAAAAACGCCTTCAATTTTCATGTACGAGCTTTCCCTGAGGAGTTAGACCAAAGTGCACCTCAGAATTGGGCAGTAGGGCTCAATTCAGCCAGAAAACGTAACTTTTGATCCAGAGATCAGATTTGCAGAAGAAACGGATATTCATCCTACTCACGATCTGAAAAGCACAAAAACACATTCAATTTTGAAGTACGTGCTTTCCCTAAGGAGTTAGACGAAAGGGCATCTCAGAATTGGCAGGAGGGTTCAATTCAGCAGAAAACGTAACTTTTGACCCAGAGCTCAGATTTGCAGAAGAAACGGATATTCATGCTCCTCACGGTCTGAAAAGGACAAAAACGCCTACAATTTTCAAGCACAAGCTTTCCCAGAGGAGTTAGAACAAAGGGCCATCTCAGAATTGACAGTAGGGCTCAATTCAGCCAGAAAACGTAACTTTTGACACAGAGCTCAGATTTGCAGAAAAAACGGATATTCATGCTCCTCACGGTCTGAAAAGCACAAGAACGCCTACAATTTTCAAGCACCAGCTTTCCCTGAGGAGTTAGACGAAAGGGCACCTCAGAATTGGCAGTAGGGCTCAATTCAGCCAGAAAACGTAACTTTTCACACAGAGCTCAGATTTGAAGAAGAAACACATATTCATGCTCCTCACGATCTGAAAAGAAGGAAAAAACGCCTTCAATTTTCAAGCACGAGCTTTCCCTGAGGAGTTAGACGAAAGGGCATCTCAGAATTTGCAGTAGGGCTCAATTCAGCCAGAAAACGTAACTTTTGACACAGAGCTCAGATTTGAAGAAGAAACACATATTCATCCTCCTCACGATCTGAAAAAGCACAAAAAACACATTCAATATTGAAGTACGTGCTTTCCCTAAGGAGTTAGACCAAAGGGTATCTCAGAATTGGCAGTAGGGCTCAATTCAGCCAGAAAAATGTGACGTTTGAAACAGAGCTCATATTTGCAGAAGAAACACATATTCATCCACCTCACAGTCTGAAAAGCACAAAAACGCCTTCAATTTTCAAGTACGAGCTTTCCCTGAGGAGTTAGACCAAAGTGCACCTCAGAATTGGCCAGTAGGGCTCAATTCAGCCAGAAAACGTAACTTTTCACACAGAGCTCAGATTTGAAGAAGAAACACATATTCATGCTCCTCACGATCTGAAAAGAAGAAAAACGCCTTCAATTTTCAAGGACAAGCTTTCCCTGAGGAGTTAGACGAAACGGCATCTCAGAATTGGCAGGAGGGTTCAATTGAGCCAGAAAACGTAACTTTTGACCCAGAGCTCAGATTTGCAGAAGAAACGGATATTCATGATCCTCACGGGTCTGAAAAGGACAAAAACGCCTACAATTTTCAAGCACAAGCTTTCCCAGAGGAGTAAGAACAAAGGGCATCTCAGAATTGACAGGAGGGCTCAATTCAGCCAGAAAACGTAACTTTTGACACAGAGCTCAGATTTGCAGAAGAAACACATATTCATCCTCCTCACAGTGTGAAAAGCACAAAAACACCTACAATTTTTAAGCACGAGCTTTCCCTGAGGAGTTAGGCGAGAAGGGCATCTCAGAATTGGCAGTAGGGCTCAATTCAGCCAGAAAACATAACTTTTGACACAGAGCTCAGATTTGAAGAAGAAACACATATTCATCCTCCTCACGATCTGAAAAGCACAAAAACACATTCAATTTTGAAGTACGTGCTTTCCCTAAGGAGTTAGACCAAAGGGTATCTCAGAATTGTTAGTAGGGCTCAATTCAGCCAGAAAATGTAACGTTTGACACAGAGCTCATATTTGCAGAAGAAACACATATTCATCCACCTCACAGTCTGAAAAGCACAAAAACGCCTTCAATTTTCAAGTACGAGCTTTCCCTGACGAGTAAGAGCAAAGTGCACCTCAGAATTGGCAGAAGGGCTCAATTCATCCTGAAAATTTTAACGTTTGATACAGAGCTCATATTTGCAGAAGAAACACATATTCATTCTCCTCACAGTCTGAAAAGCACAAAAACACCTACAATTTTCAAGCAAGAGCTTTCCCTGACGAGTTAGACCAAAGTGCACCTCAGAATTGGCAGTAGGGCTCAATTCAGCCAGAAAACGTAACGTTTGACACAAAGCTCAGATTTGAAGAAGAAACACATATTCATGCTCCTCACGGTCTGAAAAGCACAAAAACACATTCAATTTTGAAGTACGTGCTTTCCCTAAGGAGTTAGACGAAAGGGCATCTCAGATTGGCAGGAGGGTTCAATTCAGCCAGAAAACGTAACTTTTGACCCAGAGCTCAGATTTGCAGAAGAAACGGATATTCATGCTCCTCACGGTCTGAAAAGGACAAAAACGCCTACAATTTTCAAGCACAAGCTTTCCCAGAGGAGTTAGAACAAAGGGCATCCTCAGAATTGACAGTAGGGCTCAATTCAGCCAGAAAACGTAACTTTTGACACAGAGCTCAGATTTGCAGAAAAAAAACGGATATTCATGCTCCTCACGGTCTGAAAAGCACAGAAAACGCCTACAATTTTCATGCACCAGCTTTCCCTGAGGAGTTAGACGAAAGGGCACCTCAGAATTGGCAGTAGGGCTCAATTCAGCCAGAAAACGTAACTTTTCACACAGAGCTCAGATTTGAAGAAGAAACACATATTCATGCTCCTCACGATCTGAAAAGAAGAAAAACGCCTTCAATTTTCAAGCACGAGCTTTCCCTGAGGAGTTAGACGAAAGGGCATCTCAGAATTTGCAGTAGGGCTCAATTCAGCCAGAAAACGTAACTTTTGACACAGAGCTCAGATTTGAAGAAGAAACACATATTCATCCTCCTCACGATCTGAAAAGGACAAAAACACATTCAATATTGAAGTACGTGCTTTCCCTAAGGAGTTAGACCAAAGGGTATCTCAGAATTGGCAGTAGGGCTCAATTCAGCCAGAAAATGTGACGTTTGAAACAGAGCTCATATTTGCAGAAGAAACACATATTCATCCACCTCACAGTCTGAAAAGCACAAAAAACGCCTTCAATTTTCAAGTACGAGCTTTCCATGAGGAGTTAGACCAAAGTGCACCTCAGAATTGGCAGTAGGGCTCAATTCAGCCAGAAAACGTAACTTTTCACACAGAGCTCAGATTTGAAGAAGAAACACATATTCATGCTCCTCACGATCTGAAAAGAAGAAAAACGCCTTCAATTTTCAAGCACAAGCTTTCCCTGAGGAGTTAGACGAAAGGGCATCTCAGAATTGGCAGGAGGGTTCAATTGAGCCAGAAAACGTAACTTTTGACCCAGAGCTCAGATTTGCAGAAGAAACGGATATTCATGATCCTCACGGTCCTGAAAAGGACAAAAACGCCTACAATTTTCAAGCACAAGCTTTCCCAGAGGAGTAAGAACAAAGGGCATCTCAGAATTGACAGGAGGGCTCAATTCAGCCAGAAAACGTAACTTTTGACACAAGAGCTCAGATTTGCAGAAGAAACACATATTCATCCTCCTCACAGTGTGAAAAGCACAAAAACACCTACAATTTTTAAGCACGAGCTTTCCCTGAGGAGTTAGGCGAAAGGGCATCTCAGAATTGGCAGTAGGGCTCAATTCAGCCAGAAAACGTAACTTTTGACACAGAGCTCAGATTTGAAGAAGAAACACATATTCATGCTCCTCACGATCTGAAAAGAAGAAAAACGCCTTCAATTTTCAAGCACGAGCTTTCCCTGAGGAGTTAGACGAAAAGGGCATCTCAGAATTTGCAGTAGGGCTCAATTCAGCCAGAAAACGTAACTTTTGACACAGAGCTCAGATTTGAAGAAGAAACAACATATTCATCCTCCTCACGATCTGAAAAGCACAAAAACACATTCAATATTGAAGTACGTGCTTTCCCTAAGGAGTTAGACCAAAGGGTATCTCAGAATTGGCAGTAGGGCTCAATTCAGCCAGAAAATGTGACGTTTGAAACAGAGCTCATATTTGCAGAAAGAAACACATATTCATCCACCTCACAGTCTGAAAAGCACAAAAACGCCTTCAATTTTCAAGTACGAGCTTTCCCTGAGGAGTTAGACCAAAGTGCACCTCAGAATTGGCAGTAGGGCTCAATTCAGCCAGAAAACGTAACTTTTCACACAGAGCTCAGATTTGAAGAAGAAAACACATATTCATGCTCCTCACGATCTGAAAAGAAGAAAAACGCCTTCAATTTTCAAGCACAAGCTTTCCCCTGAGGAGTTAGACGAAAGGGCATCTCAGAATTGGCAGGAGGGTTCAATTGAGCCAGAAAACGTAACTTTTGACCCAGAGCTCAGATTTGCAGAAGAAGAAACGGATATTCATGATCCTCACGGTCTGAAAAGGACAAAAACGCCTACAATTTTCAAGCACAAGCTTTCCCAGAGGAGTAAGAACAAAGGGCATCTCAGAATTGACAGGAGGGCTCAATTCAGCCAGAAAACGTAACTTTTGACACAGAGGCTCAGATTTGCAGAAGAAACACATATTCATCCACCTCACAGTCTGAAAAGCACAAAAACGCCTTCAATTTTCAAGTACGAGCTTTCCCTGAGGAGTTAGACCAAAAGTGCACCTCAGAATTGGCAGTAGGGCTCAATTCAGCCAGAAAACGTAACTTTTCACACAGAGCTCAGATTTGAAGAAGAAACACATATTCATGCTCCTCACGATCTGAAAAGAAGAAAAACGCCTTCAATTTTCAAGGACAAGCTTTCCCTGAGGAAGTTAGACGAAACGGCATCTCAGAATTGGCAGGAGGGTTCAATTGAGCCAGAAAACGTAACTTTTGACCCAGAGCTCAGATTTGCAGAAAGAAACGGATATTCATGATCCTCACGGTCTGAAAAGGACAAAAACGCCTACAATTTTCAAGCACAAGCTTTCCCAGAGGAGTAAGAACAAAGGGCATCTCAGAATTGACAGGAGGGCTCAATTCAGCCAGAAAACGTAACTTTTGACACAGAGCTCAGATTTGCAGAAGAAACACATATTCATCCTCCTCCACAGTGTTGAAAAGCACAAAAACACCTACAATTTTTAAGCACGAGCTTTCCCTGAGGAGTTAGGCGAAAGGGCATCTCAGAATTGGCAGTAGGGCTCAATTTCAGCCAGAAAACATAACTTTTGACACAGAGCTCAGATTTGAAGAAGAAACATATATTCATCCTCCTCACGATCTGAAAAGCACAAAAACACATTCAATTTTGAAGTACGTGCTTTCCCTAAGGAGTTAGACCAAAGGGTATCTCAGAATTGTTAGTAGGGCTCTCAATTCAGCCAGAAAATGTAACGTTTGACACAGAGCTCATATTTGCAGAAGAAAACACATATTCATCCACCTCACAGTCTGAAAAGCACAAAAACGCCTTCAATTTTCAAGTACGAGCTTTCCCTGACGAGTAAGAGCAAAGTGCACCTCAGAATTGTGGCAGTAGGGCTCAATTCATCCTGAAAATTTAACGTTTGATACAGAGCTCATATTTGCAGAAGAAAACACATATTCATTCTCCTCACAGTCTGAAAAGCACAAAAACACCTTCAATTTTCAAGCAAGAGCTTTCCCTGACGAGTTAGGACCAAAGTGCATCTCAGAAATGGCAGTAGGGCTCAATTCAGCCAGAAAACGTAACGTTTGACACAGAGCTCAGATTTGAAGAAGAAACACATATTCATCCTCCTCACGATCTGAAAAGCACAAAAACGCCTTCAATTTTCATGTACGAGCTTTCCCTGAGGAGTTAGACCAAAGTGCACCTCAGAATTGGCAGTAGGGCTCAATTCAGCCAGAAAAACGTAACTTTTGATCCAGAGATCAGATTTGCAGAAGAAACGGATATTCATCCTACTCACGATCTGAAAAGCACAAAAACACATTCAATTTTGAAGTACGTGCTTTCCTAAGGAGTTAGACGAAAGGGCATCTCAGAATTGGCAGGAGGGTTCAATTCAGCCAGAAAACGTAACTTTTGACCCAGAGCTCAGATTTGCAGAGAAACGGATATTCATGCTCCTCACGGTCTGAAAAGGACAAAAACGCCTACAATTTTCAAGCACAAGCTTTCCCAGAGGAGTTAGAACAAAGGGCATCTCAGAATTGACAGTAGGGCTCAATTCAGCCAGAAAACGTAACTTTTGACACAGAGCTCAGATTTGCAGAAAAAAACGGATATTCATGCTCCTCACGGTCTGAAAAGCACAGAAACGCCTACAATTTTCAAGCCACCAGCTTTCCCTGAGGAGTTAGACGAAAGGGCACCTCAGAATTGGCAGTAGGGCTCAATTCAGCCAGAAAACGTAACTTTTCACACAGAGCTCAGATTTGAAGAAGAAACACATATTCATGCTCCTCACGATCTGAAAAGAAGAAAAACGCCTTCAATTTTCAAGCACGAGCTTTCCCTGAGGAGTTAGACGAAAGGGCATCTCAGAATTTGCAGTAGGGCTCAATTCAGCCAGAAAACGTAACTTTTGACACAGAGCTCAGATTTGAAGAAGAAACACATATTCATCCTCCTCACGATCTGAAAAGCACAAATAACACATTCAATATTGAAGTACGTGCTTTCCCTAAGGAGTTAGACCAAAGGGTATCTCAGAATTGGCAGTAGGGCTCAATTCAGCCAGAAAATGTGACGTTTGAAACAGAGCTCATATTTGCAGAAGAAACCACATATTCATCCACCTCACAGTCTGAAAAGCACAAAAACGCCTTCAATTTTCAAGTACGAGCTTTCCCTGAGGAGTTAGACCAAAGTGCACCTCAGAATTGGCAGTAGGGCTCAATTCAGCCAGAAAACGTAACTTTATCACACAGAGCTCAGATTTGAAGAAGAAACACATATTCATGCTCCTCACGATCTGAAAAGAAGAAAAACGCCTTCAATTTTCAAGGACAAGCTTTCCCTGAGGAGTTAGACGAAACGGCATCTCAGAATTGGCAGGAGGGTTCAATTTGAGCCAGAAAACGTAACTTTTGACCCAGAGCTCAGATTTGCAGAAGAAACGGATATTCATGATCCTCACGGTCTGAAAAGGACAAAAACGCCTACAATTTTTCAAGCACAAGCTTTCCCAGAGGAGTAAGAACAAAGGGCATCTCAGAATTGACAGGAGGGCTCAATTCAGCCAGAAAACGTAACTTTTGACACAGAGCTCAGATTTGCAGAAGAAACACATATTCATCCTCCTCACAGTGTGAAAAAGCACAAAAACACCTACAATTTTTAAGCACGAGCTTTCCCTGAGGAGTTAGGCGAAAGGGCATCTCAGAATTGGCAAGTAGGGCTCAATTCAGCCAGAAAACATAACTTTTGACACAGAGCTCAGATTTGAAGAAGAAACACATATTCATCCTCCTCACGATCTGAAAAGCACAAAAACACATTCAATTTTGAAGTACGTGCTTTCCCTAAGGAGTTAGACCAAAGGGTATCTCAGAATTGTTAGTAGGGCTCAATTCAGCCAGAAAATGTAACGTTTGACACAGAGCTCATATTTGCAGAAGAAACACATATTCATCCACCTCACCAGTCTGAAAAGCACAAAAACGCCTTCAATTTTCAAGTACGAGCTTTCCCTGACGAGTAAGAGCAAAGTGCACCTCAGAATTGGCAGAAGGGCTCAATTCATCCTGAAAATTTAACGTTTGATACAGAGCTCATATTTGCAGAAGAAACACATATTCATTCTCCTCACAGTCTGAAAAGCACAAAACACCTACAATTTTCAAGCAAGAGCTTTCCCTGACGAGTTAGACCAAAGTGCACCTCAGAATTGGCAGTAGGGCTCAATTCAGCCAGAAAACGTAACGTTTGACACAAAGCTCAGATTTGAAGAAGAAACACATATTCATGCTCCTCACGGTCTGAAAAGCACAAAAACACATTCAATTTTGAAGTACGTGCTTTCCCTAAGGAGTTAGACGAAAGGGGCATCTCAGAATTGGCAGGAGGGTTCAATTCAGCCAGAAAACGTAACTTTTTGACCCAGAGCTCAGATTTGCAGAAAGAAACGGATAATTCATGCTCCTCACGGTCTGAAAAGGACAAAAACGCCTACAATTTTCAAGCACAAGCTTTCCCAGAGGAGTTAGAACAAAGGGCATCTCAGAATTGACAGTAGGGCTCAATTCAGCCAGAAAACGTAACTTTTTGACACAGAGCTCAGATTTGCAGAAAAAACGGATATTCATGCTCCTCTCGGTCTGAAAAGCACAGAAAACGCCTACAATTTTCATGCACCAGCTTTCCCTGAGGAGTTAGACGAAAGGGCACCTCAGAATTGGCAAGTAGGGCTCAATTCAGCCAGAAAACGTAACTTTTCACACAGAGCTCAGATTTGAAGAAGAAACACATATTCATGCTCCTCACGATCTGAAAAGAAGAAAAACGCCTTCAATTTTCAAGCACGAGCTTTCCCTGAGGAGTTAGACGAAAGGGCATCTCAGAATTTGCAGTAGGGCTCAATTCAGCCAGAAAACGTAACTTTTGACACAGAGCTCAGATTTGAAGAAGAAACACATATTCATCCTCCTCACGATCTGAAAAGGACAAAAACACATTCAATATTGAAGTACGTGCTTTCCCCTAAGGAGTTAGACCAAAGGGTATCTCAGAATTGGGCAGTAGGGCTCAATTCAGCCAGAAAATGTGACGTTTGAAACAGAGCTCATATTTGCAGAAGAAACACATATTCATCCACCTCACAGTCTGAAAAGCACAAAAACGCCTTCAATTTTCAAGTACGAGCTTTCCCTGAGGAGTTAGACCAAAGTGGCACCTCAGAATTGGCAGGTAGGGCTCAATTCAGCCAGAAAACGTAACTTTTCACACAGAGCTCAGATTTGAAGAAGAAACACATATTCATGCTCCTCACGATCTGAAAAGAAGAAGAAAAACGCCTTCAATTTTCAAGCACAAGCTTTCCCTGAGGAGTTAGACGAAAGGGCAATCTCAGAATTGGCAGGAGGGTTCAATTGAGCCAGAAAACGTAAACTTTTGACCCAGAGCTCAGATTTGCAGAAGAAACGGATATTCATGATCCTCACGGTCTGAAAAGGACAAAAACGCCTACAATTTTCAAGCACAAGCTTTCCCAGAGGAGTAAGAACAAAGGGCATCTCAGAATTGACAGGAGGGCTCAATTCAGCCAGAAAACGTAACTTTTGACACAGAGCTCAGATTTGCAGAAGAAACACATATTCATCCTCCTCACAGTGTGAAAAGCACAAAAACACCTACAATTTTTAAGCACGAGCTTTCCCTGAGGAGTTAGGCGAAAGGGCATCTCAGAATTGGCAGTAGGGCTCAATTCAGCCAGAAAACGTAACTTTTGACACAGAGCTCAGATTTGAAGAAGAAACACATATTCATGCTCCTCACGATCTGAAAAGAAGAAAAACGCCTTCAATTTTCAAGCACGAGCTTTCCCTGAGGAGTTAGACGAAAGGGCATCTCAGAATTTGCAGTAGGGCTCAATTCAGCCAGAAAACGTAACTTTTGACACAGAGCTCAGATTTGAAGAAGAAACACATATTCATCCTCCTCACGATCTGAAAAGCACAAAAACACATTCAATATTGAAGTACGTGCTTTCCCTAAGGAGTTAGACCAAAGGGTATCTCAGAATTGGCAGTAGGGCTCAATTCAGCCAGAAAATGTGACGTTTGAAACAGAGCTCATATTTGCAGAAGAAACACATATTCATCCACCTCACAGTCTGAAAAGCACAAAAAACGCCTTCAATTTTCAAGTACGAGCTTTCCCTGAGGAGTTAGACCAAAGTGCACCTCAGAATTGGCAGTAGGGCTCAATTCAGCCAGAAAACGTAACTTTTCACACAGAGCTCAGATTTGAAGAAGAAGAAACACATATTCATGCTCCTCACGATCTGAAAAGAAGAAAAACGCCTTCAATTTTCAAGCACAAGCTTTCCCTGAGGAGTTAGACGAAAGGGCATCTCAGAATTGGCAGGAGGGTTCAATTGAGCCAGAAAACGTAACTTTTGACCCAGAGCTCAGATTTGCAGAAGAAAACGGATATTCATGATCCTCACGGTCTGAAAAGGACAAAAACGCCTACAATTTTCAAGCACAAGCTTTCCCAGAGGAGTAAGAAACAAAGGGCATCTCAGAATTGACAGGAGGGCTCAATTCAGCCAGAAAACGTAACTTTTGACACAGAGCTCAGATTTGCAGAAGAAACACATATTCATCCTCCTCACGATCTGAAAAGCACAAAAACACCTACAATTTTTAAACACGAGCTTTCCCTGACGAGTAAGAGCAAAGTGCACCTCAGAATTGGCAGAAGGGCTCAATTTCATCCTGAAAATTTAACGTTTGTTACAGAGCTCATATTTGCAGAAGAAAACACATATTCATTCTCCCTCACAGTCTGAAAAGCACAAAAAACACCTACAATTTTCAAGCAAGAGCTTTCCCTGACGAGTTAGACCAAAGTGCACCTCAGAATTGGCAGTAGGGCTCAATTCAGCCAGAAAACGTAACGTTTGACACAAAGCTCAGATTTGAAGAAGAAACACATATTCATGCTCCTCACGGTCTGAAAAGCACAGAAACGCCTACAATTTTCAAGCACCAGCTTTCCCTGAGGAGTTAGACGAAAGGGCATCTCAGAATTGGCAGTAGGGCTCAATTCAGCCAGAAAAACGTAACTTTTGACACAGAGCTCATATTTGCAGAAGAAACACATATTCATCCTCCTCACGATCTGAAAAGCACAAAAACACATTCAATTTTGAAGTACGTGCTTTCCCTGAGGAGTTTTAGACCAAAGGGTATCTCAGAATTGTTAGTAGGGCTCAATTCAGCCAGAAAATGTAACGTTTGACACAGAGCTCATATTTGCAGAGGAAACACATATTCATCCACCTCACAGTCTGAAAAGCACAAAAACGCCTTCAATTTTCAAGTACGAGCTTTCCCTGAGGAGTTAGACCAAAGTGCACCTCAGAATTGGCAGTAGGGCTCAATTCAGCCAGGAAAACGTAACTTATGATCCAGAGCTCAGATTTGCAGAAGAAACGGATATTCATCCTATTCACGATCTGGAAAAGCACAAAAACACATTTCAATTTTGAAGTGACGTGCTTTCCCTAAGGAGTTAGACGAAAGGGCATCTCAGAATTGGCAGGAGGGTTCAATTCAGCCAGAAACGTAACTTTTGTCACAGAGCTCAGATTTGCAGAAGAAACGGATATTCATGCTCCTCACGGTCTGAAAAGCACAAAAACGCCTACAATTTTCAAGTACGAGCTTTCCCTGAGGAGTTAGACCAAAGTGCACCTCAGAATTGGCAGTAGGACTCAATTCATCCAGAAAAATGTAACGTTTGATACAGAGCTCATATTGCATAAGAAACACATATTCATCCTCCTCACAGTGTGAAAAGCACAAAAACACCTACAATTTTTAAGCACGAGCTTTCCCTGAGGAGTTAGACGAAAGGGTATCTCAGAATTGTTAGTAGGGCTCAATTCAGCCAGAAAATGTAACGTTTTGACACAGAGCTCATATTTGCAGAGGAAACACATATTCATCCACCTCACAGTCTGAAAAGCACAAAAACGCCTTCAATTTTCAAGTTCGAGCTTTCCCTGAGGAGTTAGACCAAAGTTGCACCTCAGAATTGGCAGTAGGGCTCAATTCAAGCCAGAAAACGTAACTTATGATCCAGAGCTCAGATTTGCAGAAGAAACGGATATTCATCCTATTCACGATCTGAAAAGCACAAAAACACTTCAATTTTGAAGTACGTGCTTTCCCTAAGGAGTTAGACGAAAGGGCATCTCAGAATTGGCAGGAGGGTTCAATTCAGCCAGAAAACCGTAACTTTTGTCACAGAGCTCAGATTTGCAGAAGAAAACGGATATTCATGCTCCTCACGGTCTGAAAAGCACAAAAACGCCTACAATTTTCAAGTACGAGCTTTCCCTGAGGAGTTAGACCAAAGTGCACCTCAGAATTGGCAGTAGGACTCAATTCATCCAGAAAAATGTAACGTTTGAATACAGAGCTCATATTTGCATAAGAAACACATATTCATCCTCCTCCACAGTGTGGAAAAGCACAAAAACACCTACAATTTTTAAGCACGAGCTTTCCCTGAGGAGTTAGACGAATAGGGTATCTCAGAATTGTTAGTAGGGCTCAATTCAGCCAGAAAATGTAACGTTTGACACAGAGCTCATATTTGCAGAAGAAACACATATTCATCCCACCCTCACAGTCTGAAAAGCACAAAAAACGCCTTCAATTTTCAAGTACGAGCTTTCCCTGACGAGTAAGAGCAAAGTGCACCTCAGAATTGGCAGTAGGGCTCTAATTCATCCTGAAAATATAACGTTGATACAGAGCTACATATTTGCAGAAGAAACACATATTCATTCTCCTCACAGTCTGAAAAGCACAAAAACACCTACAATTTTCAAGCAAGAGCTTTCCCTGACGAGTTAGACCAAAGTGCACCTCAGAATTGGCAGTAGGGCTCAATTCAGCCAGAAAACGTAACGTTTGACACAAAGCTCAGATTTGAAGAAGAAACACATATTCATGCTCCTCACGGTCTGAAAAGCACAAAAACACATTCAATTTTGAAGTACGTGCTTTCCCTAAGGAGTTAGACGAAAGGGCATCTCAGAATTGGCAGGAGGGTTCAATTCAGCCAGAAAACGTAACTTTTGACCCAGAGCTCAGATTTGCAGAAGAAACGGATATTCATGCTCCTCACGGTCTGAAAAGGACAAAAACGCCTACAATTTTCAAGCACAAGCTTTCCCAGAGGAGTTAGAACAAAGGGCATCTCAGAATTGACAGTAGGGCTCAATTCAGCCAGAAAACGTAACTTTTGACACAGAGCTCAGATTTGCAGAAAAAACGGATATTCATGCTCCTCACGGTCTGAAAAGCACAGAAAACGCCTACAATTTTCAAGCACCAGCTTTCCCTGAGGAGTTAGACGAAAGGGGCACCTCAGAATTGGCAGTAGGGCTCAATTCAGCCAGAAAACGTAACTTTTCACACAGAGCTCAGATTTGAAGAAGAAACACATATTCATGCTCCTCACGATCTGAAAAGAAGAAAAACGCCTTCAATTTTCAAGCACAAGCTTTCCCTGAGGAGTTAGACGAAAGGGCATCTCAGAATTGGCAGGAGGGTTCAATTGAGCCAGAAAACGTAACTTTTGACCCAGAGCTCAGATTTGCAGAAAGAAACGGATATTCATGATCCTCACGGTCTGAAAAGGACAAAAACGCCTTACAATTTTCAAGCACAAGCTTTCCCAGAGGAGTAAGAACAAAGGGCATCTCAGAATTGACAGGAGGGCTCAATTCAGCCAGAAAACGTAACTTTTGACACAGAGCTCAGATTTGCAGAAGAAACACATATTCATCCTCCTCACAGTGTGAAAAGCACAAAAACACCTACAATTTTTAAGCACGAGCTTTCCCTGAGGAGTTAGGCGAAAGGGCATCTCAGAATTGGCAGTAGGGCTCAATTCAGCCAGAAAACATAACTTTTGACACAGAGCTCAGATTTGAAGAAGAAACACATATTCATCCTCCTCACGATCTGAAAGCACAAAAACACATTCAATTTTGAAGTACGTGCTTTCCCTAAGGAGTTAGACCAAAGGGTATCTCAGAATTGTTAGTAGGGCTCAATTCAGCCAGAAAATGTAACGTTTGACACAGAGCTCATATTTGCAGAAGAAACACATATTCATTTCTCCTCACAGTCTGAAAAGCACAAAAACACCTACAATTTTCATGCAAGAGCTTTCCCTGACGAGTTAGACCAAAGTGCACCTCAGAATTGGCAGTAGGGCTCAATTCAGCCAGAAAACGTAACGTTTTTGACACAAAGCTCAGATTTGAAGAAGAAACACATATTCATGCTCCTCACGGTCTGAAAAGCACAGAACGCCTACAATTTTCAAGCACCAGCTTTCCCTGAGGAGTTAGACGAAAGGGCATCTCAGAATTGGCAGTAGGGCTCAATTCAGCCAGAAACGTAACTTTTGACACAGAGCTCAGATTTGGAAGAAGAAACACATATTCATCCTCCTCACGATCTGAAAAGCACAAAAACACATTCAATTTTGAAGTACGTGCTTTCCCTGAGGAGTTTTAGACCAAAGGGTATCTCAGAATTGTTAGTAGGGCTCAATTCAGCCAGAAAATGTAACGTTTACACAGAGCTCATATTTGCAGAGGAAACACATATTCATCCACCTCACAGTCTGAAAAGCACAAAAACGCCTTCAATTTTCAAGTACGAGCTTTCCCTGAGGAGTTAGACCAAAGTGCACCTCAGAATTGGCAGTAGGGCTCAATTCAGCCAGAAAACGTAACTTATGATCCAGAGCTCAGATTTGCAGAAGAAACGGATATTCATCCTAATCACGATCTGAAAAGCACAAAAAACACATTCAATTTTGAAGTACGTGCTTTCCCTAAGGAGTTAGACGAAAGGGCATCTCAGAATTGGCAGGAGGGTTCAATTCAGCCAGAAAACGTAACTTTTGTCACAGAGCTCAGATTTGCAGAAGAAACGGTATATTCATGCTCCTCACGGTCTGAAAGCACAAAAACGCCTACAATTTTCAAGTGACGAGCTTTCCCTGAGGAGTTAGACCAAAGTGCACCTCAGAATTGGCAGTAGGACTCAATTCATCCAGAAAATGTAACGTTTGATACAGAGCTCATATTTGCATAAGAAACACATATTCATCCTCCTCACAGTGTGAAAAGCACAAAAACACCTACAATTTTTAAGCACGAGCTTTCCCTGAGGAGGTTAGACGAAAGGGGTATCTCAAGAATTGTTAGTAGGGCTCAATTCAGCCAGAAAATGTAACGTTTGACACAGAGCTCATATTTTGCAGAAGAAACACATATTCATCCACCTCACAGTCTGAAAAGCACAAAAACGCCTTCAATTTTCAAGTACGAGCTTTCCCTGACGAGTAAGAGCAAAGTGCACCTCAGAATTGGCAGTAGGGCTCAATTCAGCCAGAAAACGTAACGTTTGACACAGAGCTCAGATTTGAAGAAGAAACACATATTCATGCTCCTCACGGTCTGAAAAGCACAGAAACGCCTACAATTTTCAAGCACCAGCTTTCCCTGAGGAGTTAGACGAAAGGGCATCTCAGAATTGGCAGTAGGGCTCAATTCAGCCAGAAAACGTAACCTTTTGACACAGAGCTCAGATTTGAAGAAAGAACACATATTCATCCTCCTCACGATCTGAAAAGCACAAAAACACATTCAATTTTGAAGTACGTGCTTTCCCTGAGGAGTTAGACCAAAGTGCACCTCAGAATTGGCAGAGTAGGGCTCAATTCAGCCAGAAAAACGTATCTTTTGACCCAGAGCTCAGATTTGAGAAGAAGAAACACATATTCATGCACCTCACGATCTGAAAAGAAGAAAAACGCCTTCAATTTTCAAGCACGAGC